>NW_021770246.1:29565-31354 GCF_005508785.2 Acyrthosiphon pisum | reverse complement strand
TTTACTTTATTTTGATAAATAATTTGTATTAAATAATTATATTAAATAATTATTATTTGTATATTTACCTCCCATATTTTACGGGGCTATATATTGTACAGTAAAAATACCTATAATAAAAGTTGTAGAGAAGAACTTTTTTAACAATCGTAAGTAGCCCGATTTTTTATATTTTTATTAATTAGTTAAATAATTAATCGATAAAAAGTAAAAAAAAAAATTGTTGTTTTACCATACGATATTGGACAATTGGAATACAATATCAAAAATCAGATATCTTACGATTGTTAAAAAAGTTCCAATCTACAATTTTTATAATAGGTATTTTTACTGCAAACCTCTTTAATAAGCCGTATTACTTCAAATTTACTTGAAGAACAAAAGTAAAGTTTTTATTTGTATAAAATTCGGATACGGAGAGGGAGGGCGCCCTAGTGAACAAAATATGGCATAAAAACATGATTTTGTAATTCAAGTAATGCAGCTTATTAAAATAGTTTACAGTAAAAATACCTATTATAAAAGTTGTAGAGAAGAACTTTTATAACAATCGAAAGAAGGCAGATTTTTTATATTTTTATTAATTAGTAAAATAATTAATCGTTATAAGTAAAAAAAAAAATTTTAATTTACCATGCGATATTGAACGATTGGAATACGACATCAAAAATCGGATTTCTTACGATTGTTAAAAAAATTCTACTCTACAATTTTTATAATAGGTATTTTTACTGTAAATTACTTCAATAAGCCGTATTACTTGGAGAACAAAATTATAGTTTTTATTTGTATAAAATTGGGATACGAGTACAAAATATAAAATCGAACCAAAATAAAAATAATTCTTATTACATTATACCGAGGTTATTAGCTTATAATGATATTGTCTATATTAGTTCAGTCTATTCCTGGAAACGTCCGATAACCATCGACAGACCGTCACCGCGCGATCGTCGTATCGGAAATTCAGTTTTTGGAGTAGTGGGGGGAAATTGCGGCCGACGTCGCAGCGGCAGGCAGGTGGCAGCACATTACGGCAATGAAAATTAATTCGAACAACATAAACATGTTTACGGAAAACAAACAAAACAGCATTAAAAAGTGATTTTAGAGAAAAAATACCTATTATGAAATCTATAGAGAACAATATTTCAGAGACAACCTCATATGGATTTTGTTCTATTTTAAATATACAGCTCGTTATAAATGGCACAAAAACCTATTTTTTTACATTTTTTAATCAACTGTAACTTTTTTAATAATTCATATTTCAAAAAACGCATATGAGGTTGTCTCCTAAATATTGTTCTCTATAAATTTCATAATAGGTATTTTTGCTCTAAAACCATTTGTTAATAGCGTTTTGTTTGTTTTTTGTAGACCTGTTTTTACCACTAAATATTATGGGTATCACGTCCTCTTAAGATACATTACACATAATGATTTTGCTTCATTAGAAAGTTATTGTCTGGATTTTGTTGATAAATTTCTAATTGATGAAATATTTGGATCAGATGAAACAAGTAGCATATAGAAAAGATCTTCATTAGTATTTTTTCTAGAACTTTTCTGTGTGTTGTGTTCTCTAATTCGTTTATAGCCCTTATTCCTTGACTCTTGAGCTTCCTCGGAAAGTTGACCTTAAAATAATAAAAAAAATATAATGTAAGATATTGATCGATTATAAAGTTGATTTAAAATAGGTAAAAGATTAAATTACCGATGGGAAGAATTGCCGTATCGTATTACTTCAGCCCAGTACTTCCAACCCATACTTTGGTGTATGTTG
>NW_021770246.1:18612-29515 GCF_005508785.2 Acyrthosiphon pisum | reverse complement strand
AATATAAACCGCACACCGACGCTTCGAGAAGATCGCGAGCTACGCGAATCGAGCACAAAAGGTGACGAAAAAGGCTCGAAAGTCGTCGAAATCGTGTGAAAAGGGGAAATTTTCGAAAAATCTCAAAAATCTGCGGAATGATAAGAAAATCGGCGATAACGCGGCCGCGGCGACGGAATTTTTTCATTGGCGGTTCCCTATTTGCTGCGTCGCGCCTGTCGGAAAAAAACGGCGACTAACCGTGTTTTATAATATAAGAGACTATTTATTATCATTTCTGTGTTATCATAATGGTATCAAGTATCAACTATTGTTCTGTGATTGAAATATATGATATGAGCCGACAGCTGATTTTCATATTTAACAAAATGGCAGTGCCCACGAGTTCAAGGCCATGTCCCCACTTTTTTTAAATAACATTAGGAATTTTGAGAGTGTCATACCCCTGATTATACCGAGGTTATTAGCTTATAATGATATTGTCTATATTAGTTCAGTCTATTCCTGGAAACGTCCGATAACCATCGACAGACCGTCACCGCGCGATCGTCGTATCGGAAATTCAGTTTTTGGAGTAGTGGGGGGAAATTGCGGCCGACGTCGCAGCGGCAGGCAGGTGGCAGCACATTACGGCAATGAAAATTAATTCGAACAACATAAACATGTTTACGGAAAACAAACAAAACAGCATTAAAAAGTGATTTTAGAGAAAAAATACCTATTATGAAATCTATAGAGAACAATATTTCAGAGACAACCTCATATGGGTTTTGTTCTATTTTAAATATACAGCTCGTTATAAATGGCACAAAAACCTATTTTTTTACATTTTTTAATCAACTGTAACTTTTTTAATAATTCATATTTCAAAAAACGCATATGAGGTTGTCTCCTAAATATTGTTCTCTATAAATTTCATAATAGGTATTTTTGCTCTAAAACCATTTGTTAATAGCGTTTTGTTTGTTTTTTGTAGACCTGTTTTTACCACTAAATATTATGGGTATCACGTCCTCTTAAGATACATTACACATAATGATTTTGCTTCATTAGAAAGTTATTGTCTGGATTTTGTTGATAAATTTCTAATTGATGAAATATTTGGATCAGATGAAACAAGTAGCATATAGAAAAGATCTTCATTAGTATTTTTTCTAGAACTTTTCTGTGTGTTGTGTTCTCTAATTCGTTTATAGCCCTTATTCCTTGACTCTTGAGCTTCCTCGGAAAGTTGACCTAAAATAATAAAAAAATATAATGTAAGATATTGATCGATTATAAAGTTGATTTAAAATAGGTAAAAGATTAAATTACCGATGGGAAGAATTGCGTATCGTATTACTTCAGCCCAGTACTTCAACCCATACTTTGTGTATGTTGGCAGGCATATAATACCACGGGTAAAGATGTATAAAAAGTTTAGCTATATCTAATGCATACGTTTCAAATGCTTCTATGTTCACCTCATATTCACTAGGAATCACTGATAAAATATTTCCAAACCGTTTAAATAAGTTTATATATATCCCAGTGATTTTACAGCTTTTTTCTGGGTTTTGAAAAAACCGTCTCGCAATGTTACCATCATTTGTATTTCCTTTTCTTAAAAAAAAAAAAAAAACAATGTTTTCCTATTCTAATATTATATTCTTTTATTGCAGAGAATTTAAGCAGTTAAAATGTAAAATAAATGTTTACCTTGGACGACTATATCAACAAGTAAACCCATTTCTTTACGAAATCTTTCTTGAATTAGGTTTTTTGTTTCGGAAACTTTTAATTTATGCCCTGGTTTTCGGACCTAAATAAATTATATTTAAGTAAAAAACGGTTTACCTGCATTTCCAAAATGATTATTATTCATATTATATACTTATGGACCATGTTTTGATTTCCAACCGATAAGAAATGTGCAATAAGCATTCAAAAAATCGTATCCATGCGTGAAGCGTAGATAGTCCAAATTTTAAAGATTCTTCTTTTACCTCAAATTTTGTAAAGTTTTCAATATTATTCATTTGGGTAGGTGTACTTCCACAATTATAACATCTTTGACTAGATGTATTTGTTAATGAATTTCACACCTATATAAACATAAATTTAAAAAATAATGTCCTTTAAACATATTGTTTATTATTACTATATACCTTTTCGTCAACCATCGTAAACAATAATTCATGTGTAACTGCTATTTTTATACCACGTACAAGTACAGTCGAAGAATTTAATTGTTTAATTTGTTCCTCAATAATTTTTACCTCAAGTAAAGTGGATGCTACCGTTTCTTTTTTAAAATCAAACATTATTTGCCGACAATAACGAGTAGATGATGTACGGTTGTTTTTCCATAGAACAAATGTTTCATTTTTTTCGTTTAAGAACGCAACGGAAGTGGTACAATAGAAAACAAGAAAAGATCGCTGTCCATGATGCAAACATCGTCATTTTCATACAATTGCTTATAAGGTGATTGGCCATTACTACCGTCACAACCCCATTTGTAAAAAATGTCAAAACTATGCATATTATTTATATCATAAGTATCAACTACAGGGATTTTAAATATTCGTAATGATGTGTGGTCAAGAAGATTATGTAGATTAATTTCACAGAGTGTTTCTGATATAATGCAATTATGTCTGGACAACATAGTTTTTTTTCTTCTATAATTGAAGAATATGGTGGATAAATATTAGCATTTCGTTTAATGGCAGACAACCTAATATTTATATATTGCTGTTTCGTTAAATCGTTTTCAACAAAAAAAGCCAAAGCTTCGTCAGTAGTAAATGGAATAATTTCAGTTAATTTTGATTTTTTAATCACATTTTTAATTTTTTAAATTCTATTTGGTGACATTGTAGCATTTTTAAGATAGTTTATCTGACAAATGTTATACCAATTTCATGGCTTTCTATATTTCTATGGTCATATTAATTAGTCCTAATCTAGGCAAATATTTAGAATTCGCTCAAGAATTTTTAAATTATTTTGTTAAATCTTTTCAAATAATTTATGGTAAACATTTGATTTCCCATAACATACACGGATTATTACACTTATGCCAGGATTATAAATTGCTTGGTCCATTGGATAATGTAAGTTGAAAAACCCTTAGAACAAATTGTGAAACTCTTCAAAGAAATTGACATAAGCACCAGTAATAATCCTAATACAAATCTAGATAAAAAATCCATTTTGAAAATTCAACATAATAATGGTCCTTTACCAAATACTACACTTCAGGGAAGTCAGTATAAGACCCTGATTTTGACTGATAAATTAATAACTATAAAAATTGATAAAGAGTCCGATTGTTATTTTGGTACATCGAATAATGATGTAGTTAAAGTATTTAATATTATAAAAGATTTAAATACTGAACAAATTATAATAGTAGGAAAGGTATTTACTAAAAAAACTTTATTTTATCAGAAACCAATTAAGTCTAAAGCATTGAACATTTTTACTGTAAGCAAACTGTCTGAGGATTTTATGTTGTATTGTATAAATGATATTAAAAAATATATAGTTTTCACATCTTATGGTGCTGACTGTAATAATAACATTGCTATGCCTATATTACACAGTTATGAATAAGTTTTTAATTGTTATTAAATTTGACCAACAAAAAAATATATTAAAAAAGCTTAAATTTAAATATTATATATTGAGTTATGTTAAATTTCACTTTTTAATATGATAAAACAATAGCTTATTAATTTAAATATTAAGAACTTATGAACATTAATCACAAATTATTTTATTTTTATATTGTATTACTATATTGTATAAATTCAATAAAACAGTTTTATTTCAATATATTATACTAACTTTTATTAATTTGTGTAGGTATCTTAAGTATAACAATATGGTGTACTCAATTGTAATATTCACCAAAGAAAATTCTGTATCTGCTGTTCCATCATGTTGGTATGATGCATTATTGGGTAAATGTGCTTGGAGTGGAAAACCAGGAGTACATTCTTCAGCAAGTATAAATAAATTGATTAGTAGAAGAACTCCCTACAATGCAATTGAATTTGATTTATTTAAGGCGAGACGGTTTAAAAGAAATTTTGGTAAGCTATAGTTAAGACTTAAATGTCTATACAATTATATATATCATATTTAAATATTTCCCTTTCAGTCCTGAATTTTTTTTTTTTTCCAAAAAATTTTTTTTTTCATTATTTCTTTATATTAGGGTATAAATCACGTGTATTACCAATTTGGTGAACTTTGGACTTGCCATATGGGTAATAAAGTTATGGCTTTGCACGAGGCCACTGGTCGGTAAGGGAGTCAAATAACTTAGTGATTGGCAGTTTTTATTATGCACAATTTTATTAAATAAAATTATAGAATAAATAAAAAAAAAACATTTCATTCATCTTGAATTTATTTTAATTTTAATTTTATTATAATATATAATTAATCAAATAGGTATTTTGATGGTAAAGTATATGGTTTATAATAACAAAAAAAAAAAAAAATAATAACATAGAATCTCATCTTGAGTTCATAATAATAATATTATTATAAAATAAAATAAAATAAAAATTCAAATAACATAGAATCTCATCTTGAGTTCATAATAATAATGTTATTATAGAATAAAATAAAAATAAAAATAACATAGATTCTCATCTTGAGTTCATAATAATAATATTATTATAAAATAAAATAAAATAAAAATCAAATAACATAGAATCTCATCTTGAGTTCATAATAATAATATTATTATAAAATAAAATAAAATAAAAATTCAAATAACATAGAATCTCATCTTGAGTTCATAATAGTCTTTTACAATTACATTTGGTTCATGGTAAATAAAAATAAAATAATAAATAAGCATAAATAAGTAACAAATTTTAGTCTTATAAATTTACATATCACAAATTGGTATGAAATTAGGAACTTTATTTGATGTGGTACAATCTGAAGCATTCATTTCTTTTAGTAAAACATAAATGAACACCACATTTAGTACATTTTACAGAACTTCGTAGCTTGCACCCCTCATTTTTACACCGAACAGGATAATTAGTATTGTCATTTGTTGGTAAATGGTCAATGTGATCAAATCGCACCTCTTCAAACGGTCTTTGATCAATATTCCTGACTCGTTTTCGAACTGGAGTTGATAATGGTGATGGACTATTGCTAGGCCTACCTCTTTTCTTTACAAAAGTCTTACCTACTAAAATTAGGGTTTCACCTAAGCGCTCCTTGAAATGCAGTAGGTCCATCGTTTTATAAATGCCAATATGTTTACAATCTAATTTATATTCCAACCAGCTATTTACACATGCCATGTCAAAGGCATGTGTGATCATTCTCAGTGTCCACTTTCTGGACTTAATGAATGTTCTGAAAAAACTTACAAGTTGATCATGCTTATCTACTCCTCCCATCGACTGGTTGTAACATTTTATAATTTCTGGCCTATTTACCGTTATGTAAGCTTTTTCTTTCTTGTCATACCTTTTTATGTCATCAGGAACCCCAGAGGTTATGAAATTAGACCCTAATACCACTGCCTTATTGTCATACCATTTGATTAATCCAATATTACTATTATGCATGTTAGAACTCACTTCAAATGATGATCCACGACCCATTTTTGATAGTTCTTTGTCACTGATAAAAGGCGGATTTGCAAACCGATTAACTCTAATTGTGCCTGCAGAATATATGCAATTTTGTTGTAGTGCATGTAATATGTTGAAAGAAGTGAAAAAGTTATCCATGTACAAAAAATGACGGTTTTTTTTTAATAGCATGGTAAGTTTTAACACCACAGCACCACCTAAACCAAATACTTTTTGTATGTTACAATTTAGTTCAGTGGTAGATCCTTGGTAAAGAAGAAAATCATATACCAGACCACTCTCACCACACATAAGATATAACTTAATTCCCCAGGGATTTGGCTTACCACGCATATATTGTTTTACGCTTAGTTTACCTTTGAACGGCACCATTTGCTCATCGACACACAAATTTTTTTCGACAGGTAATTCATTACATCTTTTTTGCAAAATATTGTAGATTGGCCTTACTTTTACAAAACGATCTTTATTGTTTATTGGAATGTCGTTGTTATCCATAATATGAAAGTTTGATCTTAACTCAAAAAACCTGTTTCTTGTAATATTATCAGCAACAATATTTATTCTGGACTTTTGTTCCCAGTACATTCGTATTCGTGGTAGACCAAACACCCCCATAAGTAAATGAACACCAACAAATATTTTCATTTCCCTTGAATTTGTTTCAATCCAAGTTAATTTACCATTCTGTTGTGCATAAGTGTTTGTATATGTAGCCATCTCCTCATACTCATTGTCTGGAAAATATTTCATAAAATAATCTAGTGGTGTTGGTATTTCTTCAGGAAAATTACGTTCTTCAAGTTCTTCTAAACTAAATTTTGAAGGTACAAAAGGCTGTTTTTTCCATTTTATACTTCTTTTATCAACAAACGGTGGCATAAAATCATTTTGGTCCTCAAATGGATCTGTGATTGAATCTGGCACAACCTAACATTCAAAAATATATTGCACATAAAAGGAAGTAGGTATCAATTGTTCAATATGTATTGGGTACTTACATCAATAACATTATCATGTTCATCAATATCCTGTGTAAGTATAAAATCATCATCATCTTGCAAATCCTGTGTAGGTATAAAATCATCATCACTTTGCAAATCAAAATCAAAATTCTCTATAAAACGATTAAATTCTTCGGATTGAAAATTTATGTCCTCTTCGTCAGAGAAATCTGATAAATCCGAATTTCTACCATCTCCCAATAATTCAAGAATATCTTCATCACGTAATTTATTACGTGACATTTTACGAAGAAGTAAACAACAATAAGTCAATAAATAAAAATTGTAATGTTTACCTATAAAAACACTTGGTAACGAATAACGACCATACAAAATATAATTTAATAACGAATTAACGAATAAACTAAGATACTCCAGCAGACAGTTTGTATAGTAATTGAGTGTTTTAATTTTGTTACAAAGACTAGAGAAACCAATTTAAAAATGAAATAAAAATATAACTATTATCATTTATCAGAAATGTGTTGATAACGTAAACGCCCAGTGGCTTCCCTGGATGCCATAATATAACCATGGTTGTACGCTTGCTCGTGAGTCATATTGACAAAACGACAGTTTTTCACTATAGCAATACCTATTTTCATGGAAGAAATGATAAAATCAGATTTTTAATATCACAATTCTTCGAATTATCAAAAAAAATAAAACTGATAAGAGGATTTTCAAAATTTTCAAATTTTTTTTTGTATAAGCTCAAATAAACCTTTAAGTACATATACCACACGTTTGGCTCTATTTTCAATAGAATCTAAATAAAATTTGCTTTTTAGAGAGATATATAACGAGTTTATACGTTATGTAGATGATTATCTATGAATTTCTCTAATACATGGCTTCGTACGAGGCCAAGGGGACCGAAAGGACAGTTTTTCTATCTTTAACGATATTTCAGAAACAGTTTCAACAAAATGTCTCGCCACGTCCGTCTTACTATTGTTTCCTCTATATAATACTGGTTCTGTCGTTATCTCGTGCTTCTCCATTAGCTCAGCTGGTACATCTTCACTCGTCTTCTCAATGAGCCCATAACTCATTGCTTTTAATAGTTTGACGGTTTGGATCGATTAACAATTAATCGAATATTGCGTGGTTTGATAAAGGCTTAAGTGACTGGTCCTTTGAGTCGTCGCCCATGTTCAATCTCATAGAAGCTTCACTGAACTTTCGTCTATAATTATTGTTGTAAAATGTGATTGTGTCGAATGTTTTTTTTTTTATCAATCTGTACGTTCGACTTTTAATACAATACGCCAAATCACCGTTCAATTAAAATATGAAGGTTTTGACTAATTATAATTATTAATTGAAAAAGAAAAAAAACAGAATATCATCTAACATTGTCTAATTTATTGGACAACATGTTTTTATCACACAAGTAACTGATGTACCATAAATTGTTATGGTTGTTAATAATTTCTTTTTTTTCTTCTATACGTTTTTTCCCGGTTTCTTTGAATGCCGCCTTTTGAAATTGTATTCTAAATTACAATGTAAGTTGTTGTATTTCTAAACGAAGAAATGTATCAAAAAGTTTTATACTGAATCTAAGTTCGATTTCCTTGTTAAAGGATATATATTTTTTTGTTGAATTAGGAATAATGTGAATATCATTATCATCACAACCGAGCTCTCAAATTATGAAGTGACTATCGTACGACAGATTATGGATAAAATTTAAGCATCTTTTCTTTCTCTTCTTTTAAAAAAATCATATTTCTTTTAATATAAGTTTATTTATATAATATTTATTTATATAAGTTACATTGAGAGAAGTGACTATCATACGATAAATTATGGAAGAAAATTGGAACGAATGATTGACTAGTTATTTGAAAATTACATTGAAGACAGAGACATTGTCTATATTTGCCAGTAAAATGACACAATGATCTCGAACTTAAATTAAATTATTGTTTTTAAAATGTTTTGAACATTTTTCACAAAACTTGGTTCATTGCAAATGTCTTACTTCTTTTGCAGTTAATTTATTCAATAAACGTATTAATTTGATTAATTTTATTGATACTATTTCTGATTTCAATCATATTATTCATACATTTTTGTGCAGCCTTCTCACTTATATATATATTCACCTTCCTCGGAATTTAGAACTGTTTCACCAGCTCTTTTGATATAATACTATAGTCAACTTTAACATTAAACCCATAATTCATAATTTCATGTAAATGTGTAACGTGAGTTTTCTGTTTTTTTTTTGTTTTTTACATATTTTAATAAACGTATTAGGTTGTTTGGGAGTTAATAAACATTCGAAATCTGCATAAATTACAAATGGAATCCTTTGGTTTTTTAACATTTGAAATATATGAAATCATCATCTCCCTTTTCAAACACTATATAGGCCTCCCCAATGCCCTAACCTATGTCCCGAACTTCTTGAGTTTATAGATACACTATCCACATGTAAATTAAATTTTATAGATGATTGTAAACATGATTGTTTTAACTTTAAAATTTATAAATCTCTAACATAGTTAAAAAAAAAAGCGTGTAGTCTATAAAATCTAAAGTATTCTTAATCAAAAATGTTTTCGAACATTTCTTAAATCTCTCAACTTCAAACAAACCTTAGAACTAAACTATGATAGGAGTATAGAAACGTATGTCCAGCGTTTACATAAGAAAATAATACAAAATAATATTTTTGAAGTATACAATTGTAAGTCCATTGCAACAAATATTTTTGATTTGTCTCTCCTGTAAAATTTGCTTTTTATGACTTGCGTTAGTTGACTTCTGTGGTTCTTTTAGTTAAAAACAATTTATATTTTATATTTTTAATATTTTTTTTTATTCCGTTTAAGTTTCGATCTTCTCGAGATGAGGTCTTTTTCATCCGTTTTCGTATAACTTTGAATCATTTGTTTATAAAAGTCTATTTCGTTTAAAATATTATTGTGGAAATTCATTATCTGAAAATGTTTTTTACGTAAATATAGAAAAATGTTGAAAAAAAAATCTTATAATAAACATGATTTATATCAACCAGCATTGTGCATAATTGAATGTTAGATAATATGACTTTATTTTATAAATTAAGAATTAGGTTTTAAAATACATTCGAAGTCTGCATAAATAACAAATTGGTATACTTTGAGTTTTTTTATAACATTTAAAATAAATAAAATCATCATTAGCCTCTTCAAACATCATAGGCCTCCCTAATTGCTTCTTTCTACAATTATGTTGATGTTCAATCAATCCTTTCATGCCCCAAAGTTTACCCTTAAATGGTTTATTGCTGAAAGTAGTAAAAATCTTTTACAGATAATTAGCTTGGAACAATTTTTAGTTTTCTGACTTTTAACGAATCTTGAACAATTTTTTATATAACAGTAATAAGATGTTTCATCATTATTGAACAAAAAAAATTGAAATGTCTTTTTCTTTCAGTATCACAAATTGTACGCACTTGACCTACGTTTATATTCTGTGTGACTTCTGATATATTCCACACATTTATCATTATTTTTTCGTTTTTAACTGTCTTATAAATATTAGCGCAATATACATCCGACGATAACTCTTGCTTATTAATTAAAATATTTTTATTATTCATTGTTTTATTCGTTATATCTATTTCGACTACTGTTTCTGAACGCGGTTTTAATGTAAAACAAACACTGTTATCGTTTTCTTCTTTATTTTCATTTATTGTAATTGAATTATTAGCAATGTCTGTAACTGAATGATCATCCTTTAAAAACTTATTTCCTGATATGCCATCCCCCGTAACTGGAAATGTTTTGTTTACTACGTACAATTCTGTTTCGAATGCTTTGTTATATCTATTATTAAATCTATTTGCGTTTTACCTATTGTTAAAACTATTTTTTCATTAATACCTACCGTTTTATAATTATTACATATTTTTATATTCGTCCTATAATCTATTGGTCTTATACTTGTGGTTTTTTTTTTGTTTTAATGATAGAATTGTTATTTTAAAGCTCATTAACTTATTATCTAGAGTATGTCCATTCATTTATATACCCGTCTAGGAATAAAATCCCGTGTTTGAATTTCGTTATGTATTTTATATGTTTTTAACGCGTTATGTATTAAGAGTAATTTTGATTTTCCGTGTGATTGTCTTATCTGGAACAAGACAAGATACTAATATCGATTGGTTATTACATTAATATTAAATAATAGAAATTAAAGTACCAATAATTTGAGATTGCTTATAAATTGATCTAATAAAATTCGTTTAGCCCATACATGATTTAATTTGGATAA
>NW_021770246.1:13899-18562 GCF_005508785.2 Acyrthosiphon pisum | reverse complement strand
TGTTCAGCATTTTCTTATAGTTTCCAAGACCATGCAGTTAAGTATATCGTCAGTAAGAAAATAATTTAAAATAATCATATGGCTCATTATTTGGCCAATAATTCTATAGGTAACGTGCAATCGTTTTCATAAGTAAAATATTTTTGGTAATTACCTGTAACAGGATACCAGTTAGATGATATATTATCATTATCAGCATTAAGTTGTACTGGAAGGGATTCATGATCACTGGATTCGTCATCACTTTCTGATAGTTGAAAAAGAGGATCGGCATCGCTGTCATCAACACTTTCATCCGAAAATGAAAAATCTGAATCACTTAGTGCATCTTCGATCTGCTTTTGATCCATTTTAATAAAATAATAATAGTACACAAAATATTTTTATAAAACGAACAAGAAAACAAGAAAGCAAGCACAAGAACGCGTTGTGATTGATAAATTATTAATGACAATAATGAAACGTATTTTTATAGACTGAAAAATATAAACATGGTAGCCGGCGACCAATCCGGCGTCATAGTAAAAACACATAATTACCACGCCAGTTGTCCGCCGGCGACCTAACTATTTTTATATTAAATTCATAATATTCGGATTTTTCCAATCATAATGCTATAATCAACATTACGATTAGACTCTCCTTTTTATAAATACACACACGAACATTACAGTAATTCCCTGTTATTTATACCATGGCTCCACAATTACATATCCGTGTTAGGACGCCGGCGGGCTCGTGGCAGTTAACGTGTTAAATATTTAAAGTAAGTGCTTATCTATTTGTATTAATTTATTATATTTTGTTATTATATATTACTGTAGCATCACTCTCTGAAGCACAGTCTAAATTAAATGTCGCTACTGTTACTTCAGACATTTCTGAGCATGAAAATAGTTCTAGAAAAAAAAGAAAAAATAAACGCTCAAATGAAATTGTTAGTTCTAATAACAGTTTAAAAAAATTAAAAGAAAAGGCAATAGAAATTGAACTCCCACAATACAGCAGCCCTTCAAAATAGAGTGAGTCGGAATTAGGTATGTTTTTATACTAATCAATGCTTAATTAAGTTACCTCTGTACACATTTTACTTTTTTAGATTATCTGATTTGTTCCTAGATAAAATGCATAGAATACAATTATAGTTTCCAGTTTCCTGAACTTTGTCCTAAATATCTTTTGTTTTTAATGTTTTTATATCTCCAATGTCCAAACAAAGTTTAAGTAAAGTATAATATAATTTATATATATTGAAATTTTAGATGATTCAGATAAAGACATTTCATATGAGCCATTCACAAAGTCCCAAAGTACATCACCTGTAGTAAAGTCAAATCATTCAACACCATCATTTATGACTCAAAAAAACAATAAACCACTGTTTAATATTAATATTGAAAAGCTGCAAGAAGATTCTTCAGGTAAATAAATATTGTAAATAATAATGCGCTTATAGTAGATATATTTTAATTTATATGTTGAACTATTAGATGATTCAGATAAAGACATTTCATATGAGCCAGGCACAAAGCTTCTTTCGTCTGATAAAGGTATTAAAGGTTCAGGTGCATCATCTGCAGTAAAGTTGACAACTTCGACATCATCATTTATAACTCCAAATAATAATAAATCACTGTTTAATGTTGATAAACTGCTGGAAGATTCTTCAAGTAAATAAATATTGATAACAATAATGAGCTTAGTAAGATATATTTTAATTTATATGTTGAACTTTTAGATGATTCAGATAAAGACATTTCATATGAGCCAGGCACAAAGCCTCTTTCGTCTGATTAAGGTATTAAAGGTTCAGGTGCATCATCTGGAGTAAAGTTGACTACTTCGACATCATCATTTATAACTCCAAATAATAATAAATCACTGTTTAATGTTGATAAACTGCTGGTAGATTCTTCAAGTAAATAAATATTGAATAATTATCTTATTATAACTTTTTATTTTACTTTATTACTTTTAAATATATTCTATTGTATAGATTCTCCAATTGATGGAATAGGAATTCTACAACCTGAACAGGTTCTACTACATAATGATACTAATATCTATGGTTTAATGGGCGTCATTAAAACATTAGGTAAATTCATTATCATATTATGTATTAATTTAACACATTTAAAATATTTATTTTAATTTAAACCTATGTTAGATTCTATAGAAAAACAAGTGGCTGGATTACGTTACGATCATAGAATATTGTTTGATGTACTTGATAAAATTGAACACAAAATCGATACCCCAAATAACATAAATAGAACATCATTGCAGATATTTCCAGAAAACCAATCTTTGATACACCAACCATTAATTAAAACGCCTATCAGCACAGAGGATAAATTAGAAGCAGTGGAAGCAAAATTGATTAACGATCAAAACCGTGAATTTAGGTCTCAATTAGTAAGTGATATTTTTATTATTTGAATGATGGATACCATGTATTTTATAATAAGTTTTTTAGTCTTTTATACATTGTCAACATTTTAAAATTAAAAGAATTTTATAGTTTCATCCAATGGCTTATAAAAATGCACATAATTATATACAATTCTATTTTAATAAACAAAAAATTGAATAAAATGTATATTTTTTTTCATGCATTATAATTTTTATTTATTTTTCAGATTCTTGAAATTAGATGGTCAATGGGGAATGACATAAAACATTCAATTAAACGGATATTTGAAAAGTTTTTTAATGATGAGCTTCTATGCAAATATTCATTTCATGGAATTAGGAATAAAACATCTTTTTCTTCGTTAAATATATGATCCACTATTTTTGGTAAGATATTTTATAAAATATAACAGCCATAACTTATTTTCCATTACAATATATACTTCTTAGTAAATATGTATGTTAAGAAATATTAATTATAAATGCTGTATACAGCATATTATTGTGAACTATATTATACCATGGGATGACAAACCTTATTAGTTATTATAATAACATCAATAATTTCATAATACGCCCATTAAAGAATAAAATCAACTTTATTACGTATTAGAATATAATTCTTATATTGTATTTAATAGAATTTTATTTTATTAAAATCATCAAATTTAATAAAAATATGGATATGTGTGCCATAATAATAACTATATCATTATAATGATTATATCAGCATTCCTGCCATATACCACATTAACTGAGACAAGTAAATTTAAGATTAAATATTAGCTTAAACAGTAATATAATATTATATAAATTCAATTTAAGATACTATTTTGTTACTCTCAAGTCTCAACTCAGATATAATTTTAATATGATATATAAATAAATCTATTAACTAACTTATTATATATATAATATGTAGCAGTCGTATAGTACATATATTATTATATAGGAATACAATATACATCATACTACTGTTGATGAATATATTTTATATTATTTATAAATAACTTAACTATATAAACAACTTTTTAATTAATTCCATTATTTTATACTTACCTATAAATATAGTACCTTTACTATATATATTGTATAACTGTTTTTATTGTTTTTAAACTCTTTTGCTATTTTATAGAAGCGATCCGCAATGAAACAAATGTCCAACTTAAAGACATTGAAGATTGTGTACAAAAGTATTTGGTGCAACGTCCATTTGTGGTAAAACGAAAAAAAGCTGCAATCATAACAAATTCTGAAGATGATGTCTAATATATATAATTATACAAGACTATTAATAGTCTTCTATCATAATTTTTTTTCTTCAATGTATTTTAATTTAAGCAAGTTGTTTAAAATATGTATTACAAATAATAATGGTATAATAATATATACTTATTATAATAATGCGTGTTCAAATACATAATAAAAAAAAAAGGTAGGGTAAAGTGGATGTCGCTCTGCTGTACAGTAGGTTACAAGTGGGTCACTGTATAATGGATGGTATTAAATTTGAATTCAATGATATAATATCATTGTATAAGAAAAACGATTCTGAGTGGAGACGGTATGTCAGTCTAGGTATAAGACATAATATTATATTATAGTCTATAGTATTTTAAAAAAATTGATCTATAATAGGTACATATACTAAATTCCAAATTAATCATATCATAATATCTATTAGGTACTTATAACGCGATATACATCAACAAAAAACCGTGGTACTATCATAGATATATAATAGTATACTTTAGAAGTTTCAAGTACCCACGAATAATATTATACAATCACAACAAAATAACTAAAATAGTTATCCTAGGTTTTTAATATGTAATTTCGTCCAAATTTGTACTTAAAATGACTATAAAAATAAACTGTGTAAATTTATTTTTTAGATTTTTTGGTAACAGAATTAATTACTTACGTGGAATCTTGTTTTAAATTTTCAATTCTTAGATACAAATTGAACATTTTATAAATTTTTAACTACAAAATAATTTTTCAAATTAAAATTTGATAAATTTTGTCAAAATTTGATCTTTAAATGCTTATAAAAAAAAATTGTGCCTATGTATTTTTAATATTTTTTCAACTGATATTGTAACAATATATCAGAAGCTTTGTATTAAATTTTTACACTTTTTGGCCTAACATATAAAACTTTATTGATATTTATAGAAAAAAAAAACTAAAAAAATTGAAAACTGAAAATGTCCGTAAACAGCTCAAAAAGAGTCAAAATATTTTCAAA
>NW_021770246.1:11948-13690 GCF_005508785.2 Acyrthosiphon pisum | reverse complement strand
TCGTGTACACAGACACAAAAAAAATAAAAAAATAAAAAAACACATCATTGTAAAATCAATACATTCATCGTTCCACTCAGAATCTAATAATTTGAATTTGTATTATCTTTTGATATAGGTATATCATATTATAATCAAAAATGATTATGTAGGTACTATTTTATGTTATAATTCTTATGATATAATTAAAGTACCATTTGTTTATTTTAAATATTATATACTATCATTATTTAATTCCAAAAAAATAGCCATTTCTTGTATGTTTGTAATCTGAAGAATATATTTTTCCTGGTTTTGATAAGTATATAGTGACAGTAGGTATAAATTATAGCGTATTGTAACAAAACCATTAATAAATTGTAATTATTGAAATTTTTTATAAATTAATCGGTAAAAAATGAAGTTCAGATATGAGAATAATATCCACAATGAATATTGGATGCATATTGAATACAACATTTTAAATATCAATCTAATATTAGGTCAATTATTAATATTAATTATTATGAATTGGTTGAGGAAGCAATGCTATTATAATAATTTGTGATATTAAACATTATTCAATCAATATCCATCCAAGATTATTTTCAATAATCATTTAATATTGATACTAAGTATCAATGCATGATTGTAAATTCAATATTAAATACACAATTTAAGGTGGCCAAATAAAATTGCTGGCATATTGCATGGATATCAAAAAATTAGCATTTAACTCGCATGCAATATCCATTCAATTTAATTATTTAAATTAATTGTCCATACAATACTGAAACAAGATTTTTTTGCTGTCTGGGTTACTGTCGCGACTTATATAATATTTCCAATAACACTGTATCCAAAATCGGTACCCACTCTCAGCGAGTCTAACGGGCCCCGAGTTACACTTAGAGCTAGTCTAATAAAAATGAAGAATGAGAACAGCAAACTCAGGGCGACCCATGGAACGGAAAACGCCGGCTATGGTAAAACCGTGGCGTAAAAAAAGAAGCACCGCTCCGTTTCTACAGTCCTCCCGACCCGTTCCTGTAGATTCCTTGGCGCGTCCAATCGCGTACCTTCGCCATGGCGGCGGTCGGTTGGTTTTAAAATTTTTCGAAAACCAAAGGTTTTTTGAAAAATATTGTGCTTTTTACGCCGTTTTTCGTATTTTCGTCATTTTCTCATTCCCGTCACTCCTCTATTCACATATAGTTCGTTTGTTTTAAAAGCCGCCGATGTGCGGTTTGTACGCAATATCGATCGGTACCCATCGGAAATGACGTCAGCGTCGGTCGTTATTATTGCTTTTTTCGTCTTTCTTAATTCGTTTCATCTTTTCAATTGCCATTTCTGCTCTTTTTGTTAAGTTTATTTTTTTTGAAACCCGTGGATATGCGGTTTGTACGCAAATTCGGTTTGTACATTGAACGTTCACGTTCACGAAATGACAGTCGGTCTTTGTCCTAACGCACAAGTGCACAATTGATATATACTGTTTTTTTTTTGTTTTTTTTTGTTTATTGCATTATATTATTGTAGAAATATTGCTTAATGTAAACACAATTTTGTGGATTGATTTAAATAAATGTATTATTCAAACATACATTATAATAATGTAATAATAATAATCACGGTCAGATCATTGAAAAAACTCCAACTAAAGTTTAAACAGTGTGTAGATACATCGAATTATATACCTACGACTACGATTACCAGATTACATCGTTGTAGGTATATCGAATATATCAGTTTACGTGACT
>NW_021770246.1:8395-11848 GCF_005508785.2 Acyrthosiphon pisum | reverse complement strand
CGGTAGACACGTCATAGCTTAATTGTTGATGTGTTGACAATTGATAGCAACATAAATTATGTCTTGGTAGGTTAGGCGTAGGTTCCCCAAATGTAGGTTTTAGGTGGGTCCGAGTTCGAACCCGTCTGAACGCTTTTCGGGCGGCGACCGTCTGGCCGTATGGTATAACACAGCCGCCGTCATTCCGACTTTTTTTGCATTTGTTTTTCGATTTTTTTTCACGTTATTTTTCATATAAATAATGTAATATACACTATACAGGAACATGTTAATGTTTATTGGTTAATATTACATTATATGGCTGTAAATTATACATTTATTGTACCTATATGTTATTTAAATTATTAGGAATTTAACACATATTATTTTCTCTAAAATGTCATTGTTATCATACAATAAATACATATTATATTTGTGTTATTTTTTGTAAATTATTTCGAATATTGTGTGTTTGGGTTTTTGGAAAATACTATTTTTTACCTTCACTTATAGCCGCTGGACAACGAGTCTGCAATCCACCGCAGGATAGCAATATATATACACTACAGGTGCATGTTTATATAATTATATGTATTGTATTGGTTAGTATATATGTATCTATATGTTATTCTTTTTTTAGGAATTACAATTGCACATTTCTCAAAATGTTCATTGTTATATTATATCATACAATAAATATATAATATTTGTTTGTATCTATATTGAATAGTTTGTATTTTTCGTAAATTATTTCATAATATGTTGTGTGATAGGGTTTTCACTTAGATACTCGACGTCGGGTCTGCAATCCACCGCAATCCACCTGCAATCCTAACCTAACCGCAGGTGGATTGCCTACTTGATTTGCTTTAGTACATTGTCCGCGATCCGACAAAGTCGGATTGCCTACATAGGTGGCTACCTTGAAAGTTAATCGATTTTGACTTGAGATGACTGACTTGCTAGATACTCCAACACGGTTATCGACTTTACACTTTTTACATAAGAAAAAGCACCGGATAAACGCACGAGACAGTATCATTGAATTGCCAATTTTAATGGGCCATGGGAGTTTTCTAGACACTGAAACTCAACTTTCAAACTTTCCTGCCTTCGAAACGAGACCACCACAGAGCCAGGCCTTATCACAAAATCACCTCCGATTACCCAAATCACCTTCTATATAAGTGCGACATTTATAATTCGACTGTGTCTCCAATATCGGTACTCACTTAAAACTAACATGGGAGGTCCGGGGGTCTAACTATATTTTCCATTCTTTAGTTCCTACGGTACCAACGTGGTCAGCAATTCACCGCAAGTGGATTCCATACCTGGTGATATACTATGATATACGCTTCTCATTATGTCTGCGATTTGCCGCAGTCGGATTGCCTACCTATGTGATTTGATGACTGCTAGACAATCGAATACACCTATCGACTCTACACTTTTTAATAACAGGAGATCGTATCCAGCCTATCCATTTACAACGTTTGTAGCGGATTGCTAGACACTCTAACTTTTAAACATTCCCGCCAAAACGTCAAGCTTTGTCTCCAATCGACATTACTAATTCTTATCACAAATTCTAAATGTTCGTCTTACAACAGACTGTCGCGACTTTTATAATTCAAAAGACTCTTACTCCAAAATTGGCACCCACTCTCAGTGAGTCCAACGGGCCCCGAGTTTCACTTAGAGCTAGTTTGATAAATAATTCTAATATGTTATCTATTTTTCGGATATTCTAATAACTGCTGACCTTAATTACTACTCAGATATTTTATCTATTAGTTCATAGTTGTAAGGCCTTTAATTTGTTTGGGTTTCATCAGAGATTGAGAGAAACAACGATGATGGCTTATATTGTCTCCAAACGTGACATGAATTAAAATTACAATTATCCACTTGACTATTTCATGCACCTATCTCATAAATCTTTCAACAAGCTCCCAGCCTATTTTATGATAAAAACCTCCCCACCCGAATCTATCGGACGGTATTTAATATTTATATCGGTCAATAGTGCAATAGTGAGAGTATTCCGGCATTGCACTGATCATATATCTGTCGCAGTTCATGGGGCAATAGTCGGAGTATTCTGGCATTGCACCAACTGTTATACCGTTCGGTAGATTCTAAAACCCAGTCGTGCGTACTTTTATTTCGAACCCCGAAAACCAGTGTCTTTTTTTTTCGCTTCATTATAAATAAAGTATAAAATCTGTCCGTATGACATAAAATCTCGTAGTGTTCTTTCTTGCTATCAATTATTACTAAAAATCATTCCAATCCACTACAGCATCATTTATTTATAAATAATTATGTATAAGCTTTTTTCTTCGCTAAATAATCATCGATTTTTTAAGGTGATTTATGCAGTGTTATAGCCTATAACGAAAAAAGCAATGGACAAGTCTGAGACTCCTTTATAAATTTGAACTATTGAGGCTCGGGGACCATGGCCCCCTCTGGACCCTCCTTAATCCGAGCTTGATAGAACCACGTCCAATTAAATCAGAACAGTCTTTTGAATTTAATATCCAATTTATCTGAAATTATCCATTTTTTGTAACTGGATTTTTGAATAGTTTCTGTTGGATATTGAATACCAAATTTTAAATTATCTTCAAAGCAGTTAATTTTTGAAGACGAATTAATTTTTATACATCCATTAATAGGATAGTTCTAATAAGATAATTTTTGTACGGTTTTATACTGCATAGGAATATCTGTGGAATATCTGGAATATCTGGACGAATATAAGTTCCATGTTTTGCATATGATTTACCTCTTGGCGGCTGTATTATTGTGTTTAAAATTTTGATTTTAACAATCACATTTGTTCATGTTGTATAATATAAGTTTTTAAAATGATGACAAATTAAAAATTAAATAGTATAAGGTTTTTTTTTTAAACATTGTGTATTTGTATTTTAAATGGAATTGTCTCAATTTTATCTTAATTTAATCAATACAGGAATAATACTTATTTTTGTTATGTTTTTGGTAATCCTAGTCCTTAACTATCCTTAACTACAAAGCAAAGACCCGTGTGGCGCTGCCCGTGTCGAAATGTTGTACTTTTTAGGGAACCGCCAATGAGAAAATTCGGTTCACGTCTCCCGGGTCTTTGGTTTAAAGTTGGCGTAAACGAGGGCCAATGAAAAAATTCGATGGGCGGTCTCCCGGGTCTCTGCTTTTATAAATTATATATAATACACAATAGAAAATATTATCAGAAAAAAAAAACGTATATTTACCGAGAAATTTGTATTTTTTTATTATTATTTATTGATTTGTTTATTTATTAATCTAATAATATCTATTAATATAAATAATTTGAAAGTATCAATTTCTTCAGATTTTTCGTCTTTACCCGCTTTGAGGACTCTGCGTCCCCGTTCGAACCTTATTCGCGTTCCCCGCTAAATTTACAGGCCGCGCGCGGCCGTACTTTGTTCCCGGCGG
>NW_021770246.1:3115-7358 GCF_005508785.2 Acyrthosiphon pisum | reverse complement strand
TGACGTGAAGGTGCTTGTTGTGCTCTGGAGTAGACACGTCTGAATACAGGCTGTTTCAGGCTCCCTTTTATATTCGGGTCCCTTCTCCCCCTGCCTATCGATACACTATCTTGTCTCTAACGGATGTGGTCTGTGTGACCATCGACTCAACCTACGCACTTGCAATGTTCCTATCTAATCTGAGTATTCGCCATAATGTTCTGACAGCTAATTTATTATCTGTGTTGTTGTGCAGAAAGTCGGTGATATTGAATTGAGTCCATGCTACTTTTATGTGTTTGAATTGAGTCCAGGGTATTATCTTAATATCTTTGAATTGAGTCCGTATAGATAAAATGTCATAACTACCTGTTAAGCCGGTTACCTTGAACATTGCAAATCATATTATACCGGATACGCAACGAAAACGGATATTCATCAACGGCCCCAAAGTCAGCAACCACTAATCGGACCACTAACAGTTGTGAAAATGTTCATACAAAATTAAATGCCTTTTTTCATTCGGGACATCCAAATATTTTTATTCTTGGATACTCCTCTGGGAATACAGCCCGATACATATATTAAACTAAGAAGCAAAGTGAAGAGACCCTGTAAAAAATCATTAAAAAAAGAAAATTTTTACGAGAGCAGACAAACAAATATATAAATATGCAAATTGACAAATTTGATTTTTTAAAAATTGTATCATTTAAATTTTTACCAGCAACTATTTAGTTATTAACATTATTATATTACCCGTCATAATTTCTTTATACTTATTATTATTATAAGTTTAAAAAAAACTATTTAGGTAGGTAATTATTAACATTATTATATTATTATTGACTCTTTATATTTATAATTATTTATTATATGATCAAAAAAAAAAAATAGTGTACCAATACAACCATACATAATAATAATTATTTTTAATATTTTTTAATTGTTTAACTCTTTATACTTATTACTATTATTACGATTAAAAAAAACAATCACACACATTTTTTTGGGAGACTACTCATCCAACATCCACGTGGTGTCTTCTGGGTAACGCTTATAGGCTGAAGGGACTCAATTCCAACAACCTAAAAATATTGGTTGGACTCAACTCCGATAACCCAAAAGTATTTGCGGGACTCAATTCAATGTTAACCCAGAAAGTCATCTCTTCTGCGAATTACTAATTATTTATCAGTTAACATATCCAGGTCTAGAGGTTGCGTATATACGTATATCTACTCGTGGCTTTGGCAATCCCCATATCCTGACAACTGATACGTGATTTGTGTTTTAATATGGCTCGCGATTAATCACTAGGTTATTTTGACTACATGATTAACCCTTTAACCTTTTATTGTATTTGCATATTTGCAATTTGACTATTGCCAAATTGTTTAAGGAGGTCGTTTACCTAACCGCTTATTCCGAATTTAACTATTCATATATAATGATATTTATATGTTGTGAGTAAACGGATACTAACCGTTACAATATTATTATTATAATAAATAAACGTATAAATACTAATTATATAATAAAATATCCTTGCTCGATTCGAGTCGACTATACTGTAGGTATGTTTAATCGCGTTCGGAGTCATAGATTTTCGTTATTTACCTTTCATTATCACTTCCACCTTATCATATTTAATGAACATTTTCGGATATTTTTCAAAATTCTTGTTTTACCACCTTTACAGAATTTGTACGACCCCGTTCGGATTTTATTCGGGTTCTCGGCTAAGTTTATAGGCCGCGCGCGGCCATATTTCGTTCCCGAGCGGCCGAGTTTATCAATAGTCTTGTCGAAATGTCGAGTTTTACCCCTTTTTAAAACGTCTGATCTCCCCGTTGGACAGTTATTAGCGTTCCCCGCTAAATTTATAGGCCGCCTGCGGCCGTTCTTCCCTAGCGACGAGTCCCGACACCCGAGGTGGATTGACATCGTGGAGAGTATAGAGAGAAGTGTTTTGAATTTTTTTTCACGTAATTTATTACTCAATTCTGCTCTTTTGGTGACAGTAATGAACATTGTCCGCGATTCAATGCAGTCGGATTGCATACCTGATGACGTGACCCGGCCGTCGCACATTGTCCGCTATCCCTATTACTACTGTTACGTGCAGCCCTTTCAGAATCCAAACGATGATGTAGTTTGAAATAATAATACTAATTTCAAAGTAATAAAATGTGTTTTAATAATTTAGAACAGTCAATTATGAAAATATAGTAGTAATGTAGAATGATTTCGTGATAGTAGCGGTGTAGTGGTGTATAATGGCTGGTGGCGTGAAGTGACTTCGGTCTTGCTGGTCCAGGTACATCTGATCAGGCTGTGCTCCTGTCTCCCTTATATATGCTGTCAGCTCCTTTGATCTGGTCAGTATACGGAACTCGCAGGTGCCTTGGGTGTGGTCGTAAAAGTTGTTGTTGTTGTCGTACTGAAGAAACCATCGTCTTGTGTTCATAGGTTATTATGATAAATGCTTTTACAAGGAGAACCGCATAGTATGGTTCGAATAAGTAAAAGCGGTTTATAATACCTTCACAAGTGGGTAGTAGGGAGATCATGTGATCTATTTATCTATGTATATATCACTATATGCATGATACTACCCCCCTTCTCCAAGAGGAGACATGTGCGGTCTTCACTCCCAGTGGAGTGGGACCTAGTTGGAAACCGGATGACGCAATCGGACGACAGCACGGGAAAATGGTGACTGCGTAGAATCACACACATTTTTTTTTGCACTTTGCTATGAATCGAACCGATGACTGTGTGAGTCGTAATCAACTGCGTGACCACTGCGCCACTCCGGCCCCAATTTAACAATAATATTTAGGTTCAATAGTTGATTTACAATTTTGACATTCATTTTACATTTAGTTAATTATACATTTTTCATTTTTCGTTTATTAATTACATTTTGTTTCATATTTTATAGTTTGATGATATTTACAATTTTAATATCATTTACATATATATTTAAAAAAAACATTTCTTTTACCTGAAATTAATTAAAAATGTTGTTTAAGTCTTAAAAATAATGTTAGTTAATTATATAATATAAATTTTTTTATTTCCCTCTAATACAATTGTATTTAGTGTTTATAATCCTACACCAATTAATGTTAAGAGGACGTGTCACGAAAAATTTACGAATGCAACGACCGAGAGGATGCGCTGTTAAGTGTTTTGACGATCCGCAAGCGCGCGGCGTTTAAGTCACGCCTACTATTCGCAATTCGCAACAGGCCGACGGCGGCGACGAGTTTACCGTTTGGCCGTGGCTTAGTACGTATATATGCGGCAAATGTAATGGTGCAGAGAGGAGGGGACCCGCGTATGTCGTCGTCGTCGTCGTCGTCGTGGTCGCTAATTATAGAATAATTTGAGCAAGCACCCAGTTCTTTTCCTCGCGCGATGACGTCATAATTGGGCGGCCATGTAAGATGATTGCTCCACGTGGAGCCGTTATTGACCATGCGTTACATTGCACAATTAATTTAATATAAGAAAACTATAAACTATGGTTCTTAGAAATTACATACGATATGGTAATAAAAATACCAATATTATGCATTTTTATTTTTTTGACAAGTATACTACTTAATAATAAAGTGACCATGTGTTAAATTGCAATATTGTGTGTTTGATATAAAAACCTATAAACTATGGTTCTTAGAAATTGCATACGATATAATGATAAAAATGTATATATTATGCATTTTGTCTAATTTTTTTATTAGTATTTATCTTAATAATAAAGAATTGCATCCGTAATGAACATTATAAACGCATATAAAAGAGCGTAATGTACAATGCACGGTCAGTCTAACATCGACATACTATACAGACCTACCCAGGCTGACTGTAAGTATGTTTGACGGAGACAACACCGTATGTTCGGAAGTCGCTATGGAATCTACATGCAAGAAGAGGAAGGCGGAAAAAACTGCTGCACCGATGAAGAAGGCCAAGACGACGTCGACAGCGTTTACCAATATTCCGCTGCTACAAATTCGGACTGCTATGGAGATAGAGAAGTTGAGTGTGGACAATCTGGTTCATGTCATACAGCTGTTGACGGATTTCAAACTGAAGGTGGGATCGCAATTTCACATTTCAGTTTGGATAGTTTTGATATCAATATGGCACCCGGAACATTTTTCCACACTGATGAACCCAAAGAAATGGACGACTACGAATCTGGCACGCGACGAGCTACTGGAGGAATGCAATATGGAGGATATTCCAATGA
>NW_021770246.1:1127-3065 GCF_005508785.2 Acyrthosiphon pisum | reverse complement strand
AATGCGGCGATTCACGCCCTCGTAATTTTCCTTTGAAAAATAATATGAGCGTCCGCGGTGATTAGTACACACGACAATAAAAAAAACAATGTTAATATAAGTGTGGTGATTCGCACCCACGATATAATAAAAACTTGGCGATTAGCGCCTACGATAATAATAATGCGAATATAACTTATAATAATTTGTGACGATTCGCGCACGTGCAAGTAATATAGCTAGTTGCCTTGACCATTTGTAACGAACTGATGGGATAGGCGGCCGGGTTAATTCTTGACGTCGACGGCCGACCGCGCATTATCTACATATTATATAATAACTCACAGTTGATACGGACAATTATACAAAAATAAAAACAATAATCTAAACATATGGGGTCGAACAGGTAGACGGGTATACAGACATGTGTGTGTGTGCGTGTGAGTGTGTGCCGGCCGGTGGTGAGATCGTTGATATTGAATTGAGTCCATGCTACTTTTATGTGTTTGAATTGAGTCCAGGGTATTATCTTAATATCTTTGAATTGAGTCCGTATAGATAAAATGTCATAACTACCTGTTAAGCCGGTTACCTTGAACATTGCAAATCATATTATACCGGATACGCAACGAAAACGGATATTCATCAACGGCCCCAAAGTCAGCAACCACTAATCGGACCACTAACAGTTGTGAAAATGTTCATACAAAATTAAATGCCTTTTTTCATTCGGGACATCCAAATATTTTTATTCTTGTGGACACTCTTCTGGGAATACAGCCCGATACATATATTAAACTAAGAAGCAAAGCGAAGAGACCCTGTAAAAAATCATTAAAAAAAGAAAATTTTTACGAGAGCAGACAAACAAATATATAAATATGCAAATTGACAAATTTGATTTTTTAAAAATTGTATCATTTAAATTTTTACCAGCAACTATTTAGTTATTAACATTATTATATTACCCGTCATAATTTCTTTATACTTATTATTATTATAAGTTTAAAAAAAACTATTTAGGTAGGTAATTATTAACATTATTATATTACACATAATTATTATTATTGACTCTTTATATTTATAATTATTTATTATATGATCAAAAAAAAAAAAATAGTGTACCAATATAACCATACATAATAATAATTATTTTTAATATTTTTTAATTGTTTAACTTTTTATACTTATTACTATTATTACGATTAAAAAAAACAATCACACACATTTTTTTGGGAGACTACTCATCCAACATCCACGTGGTGTCTTCTGGGTAACGCTTATAGGCTGAAGGGACTCAATTCCAACAACCTAAAAATATTGGTTGGACTCAACTCCGATAACCCAAAAGTATTTGCGGGACTCAATTCAATGTTAACCCAGAAAGTCATCTCTTCTGCGAATTACTAATTATTTATCAGTAGGGTTCGGATTTGAAGGCAAATGCCTTTCTTTTATTTATCATAATAGAAAAATAATTTTTATACAAAAATGTGTTTCATTTAATTTCTTAGACGATGGATGCATTTTTTTTTTGCCTTTTTTTGCCTTTTTACTTATAAATGCCTTTTTGCCTTTTTTTTTACCTTTTGTACTTATAAATGCCTATTTTGTGTTGAATTTATTCAGGTAATTTTATAATAATTTTATACACAGCTTGCGTATTATCGCTACAAATGGGTTTTATTATTCGCAATATTTATCGATATCGTCTTATCGAGTATTTGGTATGGCCATAAAATTACCCGTACACCTATTTAAAGATTAAGATATGTTCGTAATGCGTAAATTCAAGATTGTTCGTCAGTCCGCCCGCATTTGTCGATCGCAATAATTGTCGTTCAATAATTTTTCCACACGTTTATTTTATTCTGTTTTTTTAATTATGCCAAAAGTTAAGCAAAATCACAATTCCAAGTTGAAAAAGTATGTTTCAGAATTCGGTGAAAATATTTTTTC
>NW_021770246.1:0-1027 GCF_005508785.2 Acyrthosiphon pisum | reverse complement strand
TTTTTACCTTTACCATAAATGCCGTTTCTACCATCAGATCTGTTTTGAAATTTGGGCTGGAAATGCACTCGATTTCTCTTGTTCACCAACTTCACCTTTGATCTGGATCATCCGTGATTCTTCGATCAACAACCGACTAGTTAAGTTATTTATTGTTTTACTTTCCGTTGGGACTGAAACCCAAGCACTGTAAAAATGATTATATTCCTTTGGTAATGTCATTAGTATTTTTGTCATAATCATGTTTTCCGAAACTTGTTCACCCGCTACACTCAGTTTCTTTCCTAAATTGACCAATTTAGAAATATGCATCGACATGTCATCTGTCGGTTCCCTTGAATAACTGAAAAATTGTTGTTGAAGCAAGTGTTTACTTGCCTCAGACTTCTGTTCGTAAATACTCAACAGTTTTTCCCACATTTCAAATGCAGACTCACAGTTAATCAAATATTGTAATGGACCATCGTCCACTGAGGTAACTATTATTTTTTGACATTTACCGTCCGCTTTTAACCAAGCGTTTGTATGCTTTTACCAACGTGCTTTGGCTTCCTCAGTCGTCTCTGTTTCCGACGACTTCTTTATAGGTAATCCTAGTTTAGTCCATTCACCTGAAACTATACCACCTACTTCTAAGGCATTAAGTATAACCTTCATCTGGAACTTCCATAACGGCTAGTTTTCCGCAAATAATTTTGTTATCTTCGCCAAGTCTTCCATGACCATCCTTCCGTATACTTGTGTTATATATTATAAAACTCTATATGATAATTATTAAGAACATCAGGAATAGTGTGTT
Source organism: Acyrthosiphon pisum (assembly GCF_005508785.2). NCBI lineage: Eukaryota > Metazoa > Arthropoda > Insecta > Hemiptera > Aphididae > Acyrthosiphon > Acyrthosiphon pisum. The sequence continues at coordinate 228 of NW_021770246.1, read as the reverse complement.
ATACGACGACACGATCGTGGAATCCGCTGGCACAGGGTTTCTATTGTGACACGGAGCGTCGCCGTCTAACACACTACGGGAGGCCAGTCAGTCTTAATATTACGTTTTAACGAATACATTGTCATTAGCCGTGGTAATAATAAAATATAACTTTTATTCAAATTATTTTGCGTACGTTATTTTAATTGTTGTGAGAAATCATAACATTTTTTGGTGGCAGCGGTGCGA
>NW_021770245.1:6820-10273 GCF_005508785.2 Acyrthosiphon pisum | reverse complement strand
AAACATTAAATACCATAGACTTACATGTAGGTGATAAGGTACTCATAAAAGAACACAACAAGAAAAATACACTTAGCTTAAATTGGCAAGGACCTTTTGAAGTACTCCTAGTACACGAAAACGAGAACATAACTATCCAAAAAGGAAATCGCGAGTATCGTATACACAAAAATAACGTTAAACGTTATTATGACGATGACGAAAGCGATTGAGTTATTACAATTTCATTTTTATTTATATATATATATATATATACAGGGTGATCCGTTTAACATAAGACACTTATTATTTAGAAAAGTTTTAACTTTTTTAAATTTTTTTTTTTTGGAAATGTTGAAATTTAATGAAATCTACAAGTATTTAATATTTATAAAATATTAACACTTTTTGTTATATGGTAAACATGTATCAACTTTGGATTTTTAAATGGTAACACCTATAATCGATACCAACAACTTATAAAACAATTTTTTTTAAGAACTTCTCCGTTTAAATTTCTTATTTAAATTCAATAGATTTTGAGATATGACCACTTCAAAATACGATATAGGAGACGCTTTTTGTGTTTGGTCTACACTTGCCCTTATACATTTCTGGTCAATCATACAAATCAACAATCATTTAACGAGAATAATATAAAAGTAATATTACTTATCAGAGATCAGACCGTTTATTATTATGTAAACTTAATACATTAAGATTATACATGACATGATAACAATAATATCGGTTTGCGGGTACTGGGTGTGTACAGGTGTGTTCAGTCGCCGCAGTGTTATCATTCGTTGCGACCAAAAATATTTGTTATTGCAACGTAGGAAAGTATACGGAAATATTACCAATATTATAGGAAATAACGTTGAATATCAAATTTATTATTTTACAAAAATCATTTACATATGCGTTAAATATTAATATTTATATTATAAAAAATTACCATTTGCCACGTTTGTGAAATGTGAATACGAATTTTACTCGTCTCAATAAAACAACATTGTTCAGTCTTCAGTGTTACCATTTTTCAGTGTTAACTTTTATTTAATAGAGACCCATCTATTTATAGATTTACTATATGTCTTGTCATATTATTACAACATGATTACAACGTACCTTAGCTCGCGAATCTTACGTATATCTTAGTCTATGATAGTATTTTGATAAAATGATAAAGTGATAAGTGATAATCATTAAATCGTCAAAATAATATACAATATTTTTAAAGCATTTTAAAATGCTCATAAGCCATATTAATTAAGCTACTTGAAAATTCAAATATCCAAGGAGCCTACTTGAGGCTCTAGATAACTATTACCATTTATAACGTAAATACGTACTAGACGTTGTACACGTTCAAAGTTCGAATATTGTAGGATACATACACTAATGTATTCTTTATTATGATTATCTATAGATACAAAATAACAAACTGATTTTTGATTTGAAAATTGGAAGTGAAGTATTAAAGAAGGATTAAAAAGGTAATTCAAATTAATTATACACACATATATTGGTAATATCAAAAAGATTTAACATAGAAAATTGATTTTTGAAATTTGAGATGTTAGAATACTGAATAATACCGATTGTTAGGTATCATAACAATTGAACTCATAAAGACGTTTTACTGAAATATAAACATTGAATAATATTTTATTATTCATAATACCCTATAGTCTACATCTAATAAAAACAATAATTATTACAAAATATACTGTATCAGTTTTATATAATTATAAGAAATACATTGTTAAAAAATTATCGTTATTCTTAACATTATCGTTGTTCTATATTATAAAAAGGTAAATATATGTAAATACATACTTACATATTTACACAATATGTTTGTACAATTTATTATAATAAATCCAATGTTAAAGAAAAATATAGTTAAACAACTAAAAGTCTATTCACACATCAATAATAAGTTTCCAATAAAATAATTTACTTTCAGACACCCATTAGGTTAGGTCAAGCGCACAAATTCAGTATAAATAATTATAAATAATAAATAATTTTGTAGTATAGTAATTACTAGTTGTAAACATTTTTAAGACTGGCCATTATAGGATAATAAGACTTATATTGTCTTATATGTAGGTATAATGTATACATTTTATATTCTTATGTGCATGAGAAATATTAGTAATATTAGTTATAAATGTAGAATTTAAGAAGATAAAATAGTATAATAGTTTAAACTTATTACATAAACAATATTTTAAGTACAGATGAATGAATTAGGAAAAAAATCCACAGTATAAAAATTGTGTAACAGAATATTTATGATACATGAATAAAATTAAGTTTATAGTAAATTTCATTATTTGATATTATATTGTATTTAAAGACACATATTCATTTTAATATATAATTTGTTTTTATGTGATTGAATAAAAATTAGTAAACATAAAAAATACTTATTTATTTTGTTTGTTATTAATTTACACTGCTCGATTCAAATTATACAAATTTGATTAATTTTTATACTGTGGATTTTTTTCTAACTTGTGTGAATAGACCATATACGATCTTAGAAAATAACCGAACAATGGACTTTAATTTAATATTAACTTATCAAAGATAATGAACACATCGATAATTGATATCTTTAGTAGAATTCGGCCAAATTTCCATAATGCTAATTATAACAAAATTCGGGTAAGACCAAAACTAATAAAAAATATCAAAAATGAACATATCCAAAATCCTAGATAAGATCATACAAATTAAAGTACATTTTTAATAATTCTATAATACAATATATAAATAGGGCTAGAGATTTTTAATATTTAAGAAATTATTAATTGTTGCTCTAAAATCTATATTTTTGTAAATGTCTTTAATCTTGACTATTTTACTTATTAATTTTTAAGAGTTAAATTATAATTATCATTTAAAAATCATTGATTTTTACATTAAAATATAAGCTTTTCATAAATCTTTTATCATGACTTCAGTCTTTATTACTTATTATTTTTTTTATTAAGTGTTAGATTAGGTATAACTGTATAAGATGAAATTGTTTGAACATCAAAGTTAAACAAAAAATATTAGTATTAAAAAAAAAAAACTCTAGCCCTACTTATAAGAAATAGTTATTATAATAATAGTTCAATATTTAGTTACACATTTTAAATATATAAAATTAATTATCAATTAAAAATTTGTCAAAGGTAAAAGTAAGTTATCTTGATTTGATTGAACATTGCCCATTATTATGAAATTTTGTTTTTCCCATATAATGTTGAAGACAAATTTGTATCACGTTCACCAGTCTAACATGTTCAAGGTGTCTTTCCAAATCATTTGTTTGCAATTGTACGTTTTGTGTGTGAGAATTTTATTTTGATTAGTTAACTTTACTAGCTAAATATAAAAAATTTAAAAAAAGTATTAAAAATTAAACTAAGTTTTTAATTAAAAATATTCATACATACTTATTTTATTCTATTG
>NW_021770245.1:4549-5947 GCF_005508785.2 Acyrthosiphon pisum | reverse complement strand
ATGAACAGAATGTTTAACTCCTGGTCTTTACAAACAAAAAATACTATAGCACCTCCAAAAAACCCCTAACTTTGAAGGCTTATATCTGACCAACGGATTATTCAAAAATTAAAATTCTTTTATGAAAATTCATAAAAAAAATTGATTTAACATTATTGAAATTTTAAGCATAGGTTGTCATTTAAAATTCAAAAGTTGAATGTGGTTTCCCCTACAAAAATAAGGGTTAAAATAATAAGTGGTCTAAAACATTTTAAAATTTTGTAAAATTTTAATATTCCAAAAAGAAAAATTTGAAAAATGTTAATACTTTCTAAAATAATGAGTGTCTTACGTTAAATGGATCACCCTGTATATAACATGTTATATATATATAACATTTTCTATGTTCTCTTTCCCTACTCTTTTCTTTTATATATATTTATATAATTTTTTCTGTTAGTTTTCTTAAGTATTCACAATTGCAATACGTCGCTATCGACTTCTTTCTTATTATTTTAGGGACAAACGACGCAATTTTATGAAAACATTTCGTGCCACGTTAATATTACAACACCACAACCACACGGCCTTGTATCCCGACGAGATACCGCAGTGTATGTTCACACACATAGACACGGCGAATAAAAATTTACTTCAGCCGTATACACCAGTGGAACTACTCGAACTTACGCGTACAATTAACCATTTCTCGCACGATTTAACAAAAACACATAGACCTTTACGGAAACCTCTCTGCTCATACTTAAGAGAATTCTTGGAAACCACGGAAGAACCAACTGACGTACTTGATTACATGAGACTTTCATTTCATGTACCTAATTAACATTGTCGTAATTACTATTGTCACGACAAATATTTCATATTAATTTACTTTTCTCTAACGTACCAACAGTTCTTTCCAGTAACACTTTTTCGTACATAAGTATAACGCATAAACAATAAGTTTATATTATTTGTTTTAGAGAAACACCAGTATTCGCAGTCGTAGATTTCGAATTTACAAACTTAGGCAAGAACAATTTAATTTTAATTTCGGGTGCTGTCCAAGGTCGTTACGAACCAATCGTTACAAAACTCGAAGGCAGAGCGTTAAAGCTCACGACAAATGAACCAGTAACCGACAAAGAGTGGAAAGCGATGGTCCAACACCTGGTCAATATTTTTAAGGCAAAACCTAAAACGTTATTCCCGATTCTCGCACAAATATACGACTCCGACCACACATTACACCCTAACTTAACCTGTACCGCCATACAAGACATCTTAGAGCCATATTCGGCGATAGTACTGTGGGAAGGGTCCACGGATTACCAAATATTGAAATTACTAAAAATTAGCGGCCTAATACTAAATATGCGCGGGTGGGACACCAACAATAACGGGCAATTTGAATTA
>NW_021770245.1:0-4449 GCF_005508785.2 Acyrthosiphon pisum | reverse complement strand
TAAAGTCTTTTTTTCAGAAGGGAGGTGTTACGTACCTACGTATAAATCAATTATGTATAAACTATGTATAGCGTATCGCACGTTCTTAGCAATATCTAACGGATGTAACTAATAAGACAATTAGTATATTATATCACGCGGAGATCGTTGCAAAAGCATAGTATGAAACAATCAAACCATAAAAGCATCGTCACACGTATCTCCTCGGGAATGTCAACACACATACAGAGGATGCGAGTCGTCCAGCATACCAAGTCGAGACCAGGACTCTGTCTCATGACCGGATTTAGCCACTACAACGACCACCCACTCCAAAGGATCCGATCATATATATACGAGCCCATGACAAGAGCTCGTCAGACGGTTAGGGACACATAAGACACTCAGAGGCAGGTTGTAACACCACTCACTGTCATATATTTGCAATACACATAAGACACTTAGAGGCAGGTCGTAACACCACTCACTGTCATATATTTATAATATTGTAATTTTGTACTTGTTAATAAACACTCAAATATAACATAATACATCAAGTGTTCATCTCTGCGTTGGTGTATGTATCGACGTCAGTTGGGACGTAACAATATTAACTCTACAAGCTGAATTAAGTCGTTTCTCGCTAGCTATAGCGTTGTCCGCTACGGACGCACAAACAGTAGCACAAGCATTCGTAGAATGTTTCGTATGCACGTATGGTATTCCCGAATCGATGTTAACCGACTGTGGAACCAATTTTCTTTCTGACGTTTTCAAAAGCATGTGTAAACTCTTAGACATAAAAAAGTCTAAAACTACACCTTGGCATCCACAAACAAATGGTTTTCTCGAACGCTCACACAAAGCATTGAAAATATATTTACGAAGTTTCGTTGATAAAGACAGTAACTGGGATAAACTCTTATGTTACGCAACATTTTGCTATAATACAACTATCCATACCTCTACTAACTTTACTCCATATGAATTGGTATTCGGAAGGAAACCAAATATTCCCTCCGCTTTCAACAAAAATCCGGAGCCACAATAAACTACGATAACTATGTATTTGATTTGAAGCGTATGATGCAAGAAGCACATAAAATCGCTAGGGATAACCTAATAAAAAAAAAAAAAAGAGGTAAATAAAACTTACTACGAAAAAACATTAAATACCATAGACTTACAAGTAGGTGATAAGGTACTCATAAAAGAACACAACAAGAAAAATACACTTAGCCTAAATTGGCAAGGACCTTTTGAAGTACTCCTAGTACACGAAAACGAGAACATAACCATCCAAAAAGGAAATCGCGAGTATCGTACACACAAAAATAACGTCAAACGTTATTATGACGACGACGACGAAAGCGATTGATTTATTACAATTTCATTTTTTTTTTGTTTTATATATATTATATTTTCTATGTTCTTTTACCCTACTCTTTTCTTTTATATATATGTATTTTTTAGTTTTTCTTACCTATGCACAATTGCAATACGTCGCTATCGACTTCTTTCTTATTATTTTAGGGACAAACGACGCAATTTTATGAAAACATTTCGTGCAACGTTAATATTACAACACCACAACCACACGGCCTTGTATCCCGACGAGATACCACGGTGTATGTTCACACACATAGACACGGCGAATAGAAACTTACTTCAGCCGTATACACCAGTGGAACTACTGGAACTAACGCGTACAATTAATCATTTCTCGCACGGTTTAACAAAAACACATAGACCTTTACGGAAACCTCTTTGCTCATACTTAAGAGAATTTTTGGAAACCACGGAAGAACCAACTGACGTACTTGATTACATGAGACTTTCATTTCATGTACCTAATTAGCATTGTTATAATTACTATTGTCTCGACAGATATTTCATATTAATTTACTTTTCTCTAACGAACTAACAGTTTCTTTCCAGTAACACGTTTCCGTACATAAGTATAACGCATAAACAATAAGTTTATATTATTTGTTTTTAGAGAAACACCAGTATTCGCAGTCGTGGACTTCGAATTTACAAATTTAGGCAAGAAAAATTTAATTTTAATTTCGGGTGCTGTCCAAGGTCGTTACGAACCAATCGTTACAAAACTTGAAGGCAGAGCGTTAAGGCTCACGGCAAATGAACCAGTAACAGACAACGAGTGGAAAGCGATGGTCCAACACCTGGTCAATATTTTTAGGGAAAAACCCAAAACATTATTCCCGATTCTCGTACAAATATACGACTCCGACCACACATTACACCCTAATTTAACCCGTACCGCCATACAAGGCATCCTAGAGCCATACTCAGCGATAGTACTGTGGGAAGGGTCCACGAATTACCAAATATTAAAATTACTAAAAATTAGCGGCCTAATACTAAATATGCGCGGGTGGGACACCAACAATAACGGGCAATTCGAATTACAATTGTTCGACATGACCACCAAGCAGCTAATCTGTTCCCTACCTTTAGGGACTTTTTCAAAGCAAGGACGTGCGCTAAAACTAAGCGAAGCGCATGGTCTTGTGTGTATGGGGGACCACGGATCACCAGAGGCACACGACCCTAAGTCCGACGTGTTATGGACCCACTGTTTATTTCACAAATTGAAAATGAAATACCGCGGTCTAATCGACAATCTAATAGAATATTAAATATCAGTATTATCATTATTATTATTCTTTCTTATAATCTAATAGGTTGCTGAATTTTAGTATAGTTTATGTTATTTTATTAGCACCATTAAGGGCATTTTTATTATTATTGTTATTCTAAATAATGGGTTACGGAACCTTAACATATTTTTATTTTTTTATTTTTTATTATACGGGAATGGGTTAGTGTTAAATATATTAAAACATAAAATTTATAAAAACTTTAAATGACTGACTAATAAGCTGAACCGGTTTTCAGACTTATACTACTAACTCTACCGTTCACGTCGGGAAGATTCCGATTCGCCGACGAAAAATTAACACAACATTCCGGTTTATACTACGAAAACCGGGGACCTTTGAAACTTATAGCATCTCAATGGGACCTAACTGCATATATTAACCTTGCTAAATACAAAGAACGGTTCACTTATATCGACGATATTATGAACCAAACCGAACTTATGTGTACAACCGTCGCACACAACGCCGAAAACAACTGTAAAAATTTAATATACACAGCTAATAGTATAGTAGGAGACCTACGAAAAAAGAAAGAACTAGTATTTGACTCCATAGAACGTACTGTATCTAAAAGAAGTACAACGTTAGGGATGTTAGTAAAAGCAGCCAGATTAATATACGGAATATGTAATCTGGAATGTATTAAAACATTTAATTTCAACATAGGACAAACACACGACGCTCCACAAACAAAATTAGTTAAAGAACAAATAAAAATAATTAAATTAGAAAACAAATTTGATGAACATGAAAATTATAATATGACAGTTAACTTAAATGAATCTAGTAACATATCTAGAGAACAACAAGTAAAAAATTACCTATTGAAACATTTTGTAGTTTTAAACCTTTTAATAACAAAACATATGGTCGAAACCAACACTTTATTAGACATAATTCAACAAGCTAAAATAGGAATTATTCACACTAGTTTAATATCTCCACACGAACTTCTAGAAAAAATTAATGACATTAAAGTGTCATTACCTGGGGGCACTGACTTACCCACTGACTTGGATATACAAAATATTTACGAATTAGTAAAACTCTCAGACCTTACTATATATTATGCGAATGAAAACTTAGTGTTTATTCTAGCCTTACCTTTAATTTATCAAAATAATTTTATTTTATATAATTTAATACCTGTGCCAGTGTGCACCGGAACCGATTGTCTTTATATAAAACCTAGTAATAAGTATCTAGCTATAAGTAAAACTAAAGAGCACTATGCCATGTATGACGAATTTTACTATACCCATTGTAAACACGCTAGAGACTTCCTTTTATGTCCTGAAGGTAATCCTTTACACACACGTACGAGCAGACCAGCATGTGAAGTACAACTACTACAGGATCCAACAAAAGTTCCATTAAGCTGCGAGATCATGCACGTACAAATTGGTACCTCCATCTTCCATAAGAAACGATTCAAAAATGAGTGGATATACGTTACAAATTATGACGTAGTATTCATTACATGCGATGAAGACAAAGAGTCCACCAGCCATACATTAAAAGGAGTAGGTATTTTTCGATTGAATCAAACCTGCAAAGGTTATGCTGCGAAAGACGTTCTCATACCTGGGAAAGTCGATTACAAATCGGAATACATGGACTTCAACCCAAAATCAACCATGGAACGAGTCAAGGATATGCTGTACACCGACAACAACAATTTAATGGAAGATTACCATGTAAAAACAAACAACATGGATGACCTAAATACGGTGTCAGGTTCAAAGAAACAAATAGAAAAACAACGCAAGGTCGACTACGAGAT
>NW_021770244.1:14217-16023 GCF_005508785.2 Acyrthosiphon pisum | reverse complement strand
GCAACTTTAATTTATGTCATTACTATTTATAAAGCAACTAATAATTTCACGAATAATGAAATGTTTATCAACAAATTAATTATGATCTCAATTGTATCATGATTATTAATTATACTATTAAAAACGTATTTAAAAACACGTCAGTTAAAAATAAAATAACGGTTTCCAATTTTTTCAGATTTTGGGTTTGAATTTAATACCGGTATCTAATGTTTTTCGGTTTCGTTTTTGATTACGGTTTCGGTTTCAGTTTCGGTTTCGGTTTTAAACGGTTTATAACGGTTTCTGAAACCGGTTTTGAAAATGGTTTCAGCCCCGATTATTATTGAATATCGATATGGTTTCCGGTACTGGATCTCCAAAAATAAAATAACTGTTCGGTTCGGTTCGGTTCCAGTTCCGGTTCTTAGTATTTTAAAGGCTTCGATTCTAGAATCGGCTCTTTTGGTTCGGTTCACGTATACACTATACCCTACTATGTGTACTTTAATATTTGTACTCACCAATCGGGGAATGATGGTCATGAAGTGATTTGTGTCCGACCGACTCGAACGCTGAACAAATAATTTGCATCTGACAGCACATACTAAAGCACAGTGTAACCAGCAGAAAATCGAATATAAAGAATAATAATCCTATGAAGGTGCCGAATAATGCCTCGACGAAGTAAAACATATAATAGTGTGCGTTGTACGTATCGTCAGATACGATTAAATACAAATTCATTGCGTTCTGGCGATAATAACCGATGGTACCGTCGTGGTTTTTGACCGGTGATTTATCACCACTGAATGCCAAGGTAAATGCCAAGTAACTGAACGCCGCAGTGAAATACATTATCACATATATGGTCGTGAAAAACTCCACACGTTCTCGCCAACGACCCAGTATGTGTCTGTTTCGGTTACTGAACGATGTAAAATCGTACCGCGTGATCGTCAAACAATTCCATATGTCGTTCGAGTGGCGGATGACGAACCACATCTTGTAGATTAAGAACAATGCGAGTTCTATTTTACAAAAATAATCCATACTTATAGGTATATTGTCCGTCCAATAGTACAGACCACTGAGCATCAAAATCATAGAGATTAAACACATGTACACCAAAACGCATGCCATGACTATGTGATGGATGTTTCGACCACGATATTTTACTATTTCAGGATCCAGCACTTGATACAGACCTGTAATTTTGGCCAAATTTATGTTGAAAAAATGATTTTTCTCATTCCGAAAGTCCATCGTTATATTATAAATATACTGTTGGAAAACTAGGAATAGTATAATATATATTTCAGTCGTCTCTTGACAATAATAGTATATTATAGCTGTACGCGTTACTTATAGTTGAATCGTTGTAAATTGTACATACAAACGTTTAAAGAAATTGTATTATCCTCGTTTTCTGTAAAAATACAACATGAAATACGTACACACGATCAGTGCGAGTAATTTTGTCTGCCTTTCTGAATTGTCCACTGCTGCCTGATCATGTGAAATGGTTTGAGGCAACACACTAATTTTTATAGTACAACATGTGTGATGTTTCAAAGGACAAGGATTACGTGGGACGCCGGACGATGCACACACTAAAGAATGCAGCCAACAACTGCTCTACACCAGGCCATCAAATTGTTAATAATTTTTCTACATAATTTATGCATCATTGTCAATCAATTCAAAACCTATAATTTATTGAATATTTTTATTTCTTATACCTCTAGTTTTTAGTAATGCAGTATAATTCATATTATACCAGACCGTCTTATATTATTTAACCGCTACTTTTATAATTATACTGTA
>NW_021770244.1:10127-13329 GCF_005508785.2 Acyrthosiphon pisum | reverse complement strand
TAGTTTGTAAGATCATCATAAGTATACGTAATTACGATCATTTTATTTGGAATTCACAAGCACAATTTCAAATGCTCAGCAACTTAAATTACATTCGGTTAGCCGTCGACAGTGTACGACTGCTGCGAGTATAGGGATTTCTAAGAGCATGAGATAATAGTCACAATCGTAATAATTAAAACACGGGTACTTATTACTATATACAAGGAGGTTCTAGAAAGGAACGTCACACACATAATATTTTTACAAACCTTACGAATCAAAATACATATATTGTCGCCGTGATATCGACCATCGGACACTACCCCGGAGGAACATAAACCAAACGCAGAGGATCATTCCAAAGAAACCGTCGCATAAGGTCAGTGGTCGAATATATATATATATACCTATAATATAGATTATCCGAATAACATTAGGTAGGTATAATACAGTAGTAGGACGATTTTACGCATGCTCCCTTCAATAAAAATACAAACTCACAATTGTAAAACACACACACACACACACACACGCATACATATGTACATCTACTCATAATCCGTCTTAAATCAACACCTGTATACAATTACATGTATACTCTATTCAGAATAACTTTGCCCACTTTCGCGCACGCGACTGAGCCGCCGGCAGCCGTCAGACCCCCTGGCGAAAGTCAGGAGCGCTGTGATTGGTCGTTAGTTGTCGACGGCTTCCGTCACCGGTCGCTATCGTATACGTATACACCTGCGGGACGTCGGCGGGGGCGTTGCTGCAAACATCAGCGCCAACTGGTGGCAACAGACATGCGCGAACTCGACGAGTTTTCGTCGATCGAGTGGGCAAAGTTATTCTGAATAGAGTATAGAGTCGTCGAGGGATATTAGGTCGTATAACGAGCCACTGAATAGTAGTCCTTATAAAGGTCACCGGCAACCGGTACTACCAGCCGCATTCCCTCGTTCACTGAAATAGGTCATCAACCCCGCGTATTTATTTTATACCACGTATTTTCTTGCCATACTATTGTTAACAATCACTACTACACCCAATCTCCCTTGTTTCCCTTTTAAAATCTTAATTTCTCCTACTACAAATGGCGCCCAACAATTAGGTATCGCTATCACTACGACAATATCCTTATTCAAATATAAATTATAAAAAACCCACAGATCGCAAATGAACATTATTAATGAACGAAAAACAACTCTGATTATTAAAAATATAATAAAAACTCTAATTATAGATTATCCTCAAAACTCCATAATAAATAACCAAAACTCGCTATTCTTACACTTAAATGACATTACCTTCAAAGCCTTATCTAACCTAAATTTATTTAATACAAATAGAGCCAATATTTTAATAAACTTCTTATCAAAAAAACTAATAAGAGGCGCTATCATACCCAATACTACACAAGACCTATTACTAGAAATCATTGAAATATTTGATTCTTTACTACGAGTAAAAATCACAATAAATACATTAACAGAACAAATTTTCCCAAATGAATGCGATTGAAAATAGTCTCAACATTCTAAACCGCAATCAAAAACTACAAATAATTTCACTAATAAAACAGTGCATCAGGGTAATAATTACAACAACTGACATTAAAACTCAAATCTGGCTTTCAACTCAATATAAATCCGTTGCCAAACAATTTATAAAAATTGCTGCTTCACAAATAAATATAAATGACCCCAGAATTCTAAAATATTTCTTAGATTTTATCATAAAACACACCACTAGAGGATACATATTTCCATCAACATTCGAATCATTATTGCTAGAATTAATACAAATTTTGGAATACACCTGTGTCTTATTTCCCAATGAAACATATGTATAAATTAATTCTATAAAAACCATAAGCCTATGGAAAGCTTAAACGAAAACACTGATTCTCAAGAAAACGAAATAATTATTGAACTAACCTCATGGGATCAGATAATTAAATTAAAACAAACAGAAACAACAATAGAATTACAAAAAAGAAATTTAAAAACCAAAGGCACATTATCAGAGCAAAAATCCAGACTATTTAAATATATTAAAGGAGAGTGGAACGAAACTGATTTCACAGAAAATCATTCACATATAAAACAAAACAACATGACGTCCGATAGAATACCATTTTACAAACCAACCAAATTTTCGGGTGCTATTCACGAAAACGTAGATTCATTCATTCAAAAATATAATAAAGCCAGTAGCATTAATGGTTGGACTCCAGAACAAAAAAAATCATTTCTAGCTATATATCTACAAAACACAGCATCAACTTTCTTAGACAATTACGAAACTTCTAACCCAAATAACACTTGGGAACAGCTTGAACAAGCCCTTCGACTTGAATTCGAACCAACTGCACAAGCCCACATGCTTAGAACTATGTTAGAAAAAAGAAAGCAATTATCTGATGAATCTACCGCCTCATATATTAACGACGCGGAAAATCTGTGCAAAAGAATTGACCCAAATATGGCGCAATCGGAATTAGCACATACAATAATGAGGGGGCTAAAACCAGAAATTGCTAGATATGTAGGAATATTAGATAACACAAATCTTGAAGACTTAAAACGAAATATAAGGAAATATGAATCTATTGAATTTATGATAAACGGAAAAACAACACAATCACCCGATGACATTAGGGCACAAATTACTAAAGAACACATAAATGCAATAGATGACAATAAAACTAAAAAACAAATAGAACAATTAACCACACAAATATCCGATTTACAAAACATTATAAAAAATTTAAGTGAAAACTTTAACAACAATTATATTGCCAACAACTCAAACAGTCCAAAATTCTCAAAATTCAATCAACACACAACACATCCTCAAATTAATTATCAATATCCAAATCAACAAAATTTCAACAAAAAAAATAATAACAACTTCAAAACCAACAACCAATACCAAAATTATAACAAATATAATACAAATCCTAATACCAACAACTTCAACAAATACAACAATTATCGGAACAATTATCCACAATCATCAAACTATAATAACAGTTTCAATAAAAATCCTAACTTCCGCAACTTTGAAAACAAACCACAATGTCAACATTGCAATAATTATAACCATACCAGCATAGAGTGTAAATGGAAATTAATATGCACTTTATGCAACAAGAGATACCATACTGCCGATAACTGCTACTCTAAAAACACAAACTCAAATCAAAAAAACCAATAAA
>NW_021770244.1:8290-10027 GCF_005508785.2 Acyrthosiphon pisum | reverse complement strand
TAGGTCAAATGCTCAATCTGGAAATTTGCATTACCCTTCAACTCCAGAAAAAATTATAAAACAAATTGACCAACAAACAATAAACAAAACCAACATAGAAACTGATTTAATACACATAATTATCAACGAAAATAGAAAAGCCAATGCCTTGTACATAATAGCAAATTTAAACAACGAAAATATTGAAGTCACAATCGATTCTGGTGCCAATATTAATTGTATACGCCCAGACTTAATAGATCCAAAACTAATAACTCCTTCAGATAAATATCAACTATCAGGCCCAGATAAAACACCACTAATATTCATAGGTACAGCCACTATAAACATACAAATCGAAAAAACAACATTTTCCATACCAGTATGCGTAGTAAAAAATTTAAGTAGCACCATAATTTTGGGAAATGAATTTCTAGCAAATAACAAAGCTAAAATAGATTACACAAAACAAATAATGACTTTAAACAGAAACATTAAAACAAAAATAATGAATAATAAATTTAAAATAACTGAACGGAACATCAAAAACATACAAAACAGAAATGTTGCGTGCACCCGACTTACAGGAGATGGTGACAGGATGGGATGATGGTAGTAGCGTCAAAATGATCAACAGTGTGTGGTTGATGTATTATTTATTTAAAATTGTAAAATATGATACACAAGTTGAATTTAAACACTATTAGATTATTCAAATTGACGAAGAAAAACCCGTGTCTTAGAAAAAAAGCGATTGCTCGAATATTCTCTAAGTCCCGTAATACGTCGTCAACGAAAATAATCTAAGTCGTAATACAAAAATATATGATAATTAAGAATGAAGAAGTACAGGGATGTGTACGTACGGTTTGTGAAATCACGTCTGAATACTAGCTACTCCCAGGGCTCCTATATAGTCCTATCCCCTCTCTTACCAGATCCCTGGCGGACTACGTTGTTGGTGTTCACAGTCCAGGGGGCCTTCTACGAGATGTGCCTTTGGTCGGTGCGGGGTGTCGTAAAATGACCAAGTATACCCGCAGCCGTCTTGTCATAGTGCCAATATCTGATTCGTAGAATCTATTGCGCTCCGAGGAGGTCTCACAGATATCTTACCGGTTCGGGTTTGTCATCTGGCCGTTGGCAGACGCTGAGACTGTTGCTAACGTTTATAGTATTGCTCCCCCAAGGTTTTATGTACAGCAGTGACATCATCTAACTATTTACGTGTTACCACAGGACATCGATGCTGTGTATTATGACTATGTGTAGGGGCGGAGTAGAGGGGTCCGTACGTAGCAAACACAACAACATATATAATCACAAAAAATCATTTTTTAGAATTTATTCTATCCTGTGATCCTTATTAGCACAGAATAAATAAATAAGTGGATTATAATGAATAATTTACTCATTTACCAAAACATAATTTTTTTTTGCTGTATATGGTCATACTGATTTTCCTCCAAAAAAATGGCGAATTCATTTATCAGATTTCCCTATGCTTCTTGTATAATTCCTTATCAGTGTCCATTCTGATTTATTTATTCTGTGGTATAATAATCATAATATTATGCTATGATAATATACAGCTGATTACCAGATGAAACTATTATTTTTTTTTTTTTGCTGCATGTGATAAGATTATTCTAATGATTATGGTTGTAGATAACGACGTAATAAACACGTCGTGTTGTAGATAAATGTATAATAAATAATATCTTAAGCTATGATGTTTATACCGTATTTATGATTAGA
>NW_021770244.1:4643-7999 GCF_005508785.2 Acyrthosiphon pisum | reverse complement strand
CTTCACTTATACAGTTATACAGGATTTTTTTTAGTGTGCAGTAAGACACATTTTGTGCAGTGAGAAAAGTAATTGTGCAGTGCAAAAAAAGAATTTCAGGATGATATATTTTATTGTTGTATATTATAAAACAATAATTAAGTAAACTTCAAAAATAAAAAAAAAATAAAATGTTTCTATTAAAATTGAAAATTGTTTATATTATTCAATATTATACTGTATTTTTTTTAAAATTTTTTTTTAAATCAAAAAAAATATCTACCACCTTTAAGCACATGCCTGTGGATAATATGAAAAATTTAATTATAAATAAGAAAAACGGATAAGAATTGAATAATCAATCTATACAATTAGAATACTTATAGGTTATAACTAATAATATTAAATTACAACAGTTAAATATAATTTCTTATTATTAATTCAAGTATTAAAAATAACCAAATCTGAATTTTTTATTCATTTCTATAGTACCTAATACGATTCCCTTCTGTATAGAATATGGTCCTTTTTATATTTACTGGCATTGAGTTGTAGTTTTTTGGACCTAAATAATATTATGATAAAACGATAATTACAATATGCATAGGTACAGTAAATATAGGACGTGAAATTAAAAACCTAAATCGGGTGTACCTGCGCCCAGTGCACACACGCACACTTATACCTACACGTACGAAAGTACCGAATGTGTATACAGGGTGATCCGTTTAACATAAGACACTTATTATTTAGAAAAGTTTTAACTTTTTTAAATTTTTTTTTTTTGGAAATGTTGAAATTTAATGAAATCTACAAGTATTTAATATTTATAAAATATTAACACTTTTTGTTATATGGTAAACATGTATCAACTTTGGATTTTTAAATGGTAACACCTATAATCGATACCAACAACTTATAAAACAATTTTTTTTAAGAACTTCTCCGTTTAAATTTCTTATTTAAATTCAATAGATTTTGAGATATGACCACTTCAAAATACGATATAGGAGACGCTTTTTGTGTTTGGTCTACACTTGCCCTTATACATTTCTGGTCAATCATACAAATCAACAATCATTTAACGAGAATAATATAAAAGTAATATTACTTATCAGAGATCAGACCGTTTATTATTATGTAAACTAAATTATGTAAACATTAAGATTATACATGACATGATAACAATAATATCGGTTTGCGGGTACTGGGTGTGTACAGGTGTGTTCAGTCGCCGCAGTGTTATCATTCGTTGCGACCAAAAATATTTGTTATTGCAACGTAGGAAAGTATACGGAAATATTACCAATATTATAGGAAATAACGTTGAATATCAAATTTATTATTTTACAAAAATCATTTGCGTTAAATATTAATATTTATATTATAAAAAATTACCATTTGCCACGTTTGTGAAATGTGAATACGAATTTTACTCGTCTCAATAAAACAACATTGTTCAGTCTTCAGTGTTACCATTTTTCAGTGTTAACTTTTATTTAATAGAGACCCATCTATTTATAGATTTACTATATGTCTTGTCATATTATTACAACATGATTACAACGTACCTTAGCTCGCGAATCTTACGTATATCTTAGTCTATGATAGTATTTTGATAAAATGATAAAGTGATAAGTGATAATCATTAAATCGTCAAAATAATATACAATATTTTTAAAGCATTTTAAAATGCTCATAAGCCATATTAATTAAGCTACTTGAAAATTCAAATATCCAAGGAGCCTACTTGAGGCTCTAGATAACTATTACCATTTATAACGTAAATACGTACTAGACGTTGTACACGTTCAAAGTTCGAATATTGTAGGATACATACACTAATGTATTCTTTATTATGATTATCTATAGATACAAAATAACAAACTGATTTTTGATTTGAAAATTGGAAGTGAAGTATTAAAGAAGGATTAAAAAGGTAATTCAAATTAATTATACACACATATATTGGTACATAATATATTATAATATACATATAATATTTAATGTTTATATATTATTAGCTATTACAATTTATTTCTGTATTTTAATAAATGTTCGAAGTGTTTTCCATCTTCTGTACAACAATATTTTAATCTTTTTTTAACATTGATTGTTGTTACTTCAAATAATACATCGGTCGATACATTTTTACAAACATTAATTATTTTATTTTTTAGCTCATTTACATTATTTGATTGTTCTTTGTATACTTCATTTTTCAGGAAACCCCAAAAATAAAAGTCTAAAACAGTCATATCCGGAGAACGCGGAGGCCATTTGATTTCGTTACTATTTGTACCTATCCAGTTACATGCAAAAATCTCTGTTAAATATGCATGAACAGCTTTGGAATTATGAGCTGGTGCCCCATCTTGCTGCCAGTACATATTTAACCGTTTCTGCAAAGGAAGGTCTTGCAAAAGAATTGGAAGTTCATTTTTTAAAAATTCCAAATACTTCATTCCATTAAGATTATCTTCAAAAAAGTACGGACCAATAATATGCGTATCAATAATACCTAACCAGACATTTACTCCCCAACGAATCTGTCTATTGGTTTCAGTTGCCCAATGAGGATTCTCATCACTCCAATAATGGTGATTATGGTGATTCACCTGTCCATTATTGTGGAATTTTGCTTCATCCGTCCATAAAATCTTTGATAGAAAATGTGGATCATCTTCCAATCTAACTATCAAATGAGCAACAAATTCGAATGTTAGAATACTGAATAATACTGATTGTTAGGTATCATAACAATTGAACTCATAAAGACGTTTTACTGAAATATAAACATTGAATAATATTTTATTATTCATAATACCCTATAGTCTACATCTAATAAAAACAATAATTATTACAAAATATACTGTATCAGTTTTATATAATTATAAGAAATACATTGTTAAAAAATTATCGTTATTCTTAACATTATCGTTGTTCTATATTATAAAAAGGTAAATATATGTAAATACATACTTACATATTTACACAATATGTTTGTACAATTTATTATAATAAATCCAATGTTAAAGAAAAATATAGTTAAACAACTAAAAGTCTATTCACACATCAATAATAAGTTTCCAATAAAATAATTTACTTTCAGACACCCATTAGGTTAGGTCAAGCGCACAAGTTCAGTATAAATAATTATAAATAATAAATAATTTTGTAGTATAGTAATTACTAGTTGTAAACATTTTTAAGACTGGCCATTATAGGATAATAAGACTTATATTGTCTTATATGTAGGTATAATGTATACATTTTATATTCTTATGTGCATGAGAAATATTAGTAATATTAGTTATAAATGTAGAATTTAAGAAGATAAAATAGTATAATAGTTTAAACTTATTACATAAACAATA
>NW_021770244.1:89-4593 GCF_005508785.2 Acyrthosiphon pisum | reverse complement strand
TATTTAATGTTTATATATATTAACTATTACAATTTATTTCTGTATTTTAATAAATGTTCGAAGTGTTTTCCATCTTTCTGTACAACAATATTTTAATCTTTTTTTAACATTGATTGTTGTTACTTCAAATAATACATCGGTCGATACATTTTTACAAACATTAATTATTTTATTTTTTAGCTCATTTACATTATTTGATTGTTCTTTGTATACTTAATTTTTCAGGAAACCCCAAAAATAAAAGTCTAAAACAGTCATATCCGGAGAACGCGGAGGCCATTTGATTTCGTTACTATTTGTACCTATCCAGTTACATGCAAAAATCTCTGTTAAATATGCATGAACAGCTTTGGAATTATGAGCTGGTGCCCCATCTTGCTGCCAGTACATATTTAACCGTTTCTGCAAAGGAAGGTCTTGCAAAAGAATTGGAAGTTCATTTTTTAAAAATTCCAAATACTTCATTCCATTAAGATTATCTTCAAAAAAGTACGGACCAATAATATGCGTATCAATAATACCTAACCAGACATTTACTCCCCAACGAATCTGTCTATTGGTTTCAGTTGCCCAATGAGGATTCTCATCACTCCAATAATGGTGATTATGGTGATTCACCTGTCCATTATTGTGGAATTTTGCTTCATCCGTCCATAAAATCTTTGATAGAAAATGTGGATCATCTTCCAATCTAACTATCAAATGAGCAACAAATTCGAGACGTCTCTCAAAATCATTTGGTTGTAATTGTTGAACAGGAGTGGACATATATGCATGGAATTTATTTTGTTTAGCTATACGCTGAACAGTAGTATATGGTATACCTAATTCACCTATAATTTAAAATTAAAATATGGTTTTAAAACAATAATGTTAACGTAATATTTTGTGTGAATACCTGAAACTGCTCTCAATGATATATGTGGACTATTACACAGTAAACTCAATACCATTATTGAATTATCTTCATGAGTTACAGTTTTTGTACGACACCTCCTAATCTTTGTGAAACTACCATAGTTTTGTATGTTTTTATGTAAGCGAGCAAACATTGAGTGATGTGGACAAACTCGTGTATTGTAACGATTTTTATACAACCTAAGTTAAAATGTTATAAGTAGAGTGTAAACTAGTTATTATATATATATTAATTAAGCTTTAATTAATTAAGCTAATTAATTAAGCTTTTGGTGGAAGTAGTGTTACATATTATGACAATATTTATAAAAAAATTTTTTTACCTTTCAGCGTCTCTAGAATTCATTTTCATTTTTATATAACAGTCAAGCATGTCAGTTTTGTCTTTATTTGTATAAGTCATATTTTAAATGAATTATAATTTTTATATGTAAAATAAATAACAAAATATATTCTAAAATATTATGAGTTTTATTTTAAATAAAATATGATACATTATGAATAAATAAAATCAAGACTGGAGTGGAATATACATCTACAAATTCCAAAACAGCTCTTAGTAATATATTTTAAATATTCATATAAATATGTAGAATAATATTGACAAATCAGGAGGTATCAAGTTATCATTATGAGTTCATCAACCTTTACAATATCCTGACATTTTTTTTTTTTTGGTTAAACCTATAAAATCCAAAATAGGTCTTAGTGATAAATAATGAATACAGTCATATAATAGAACAAATTTTGGAAGACCATTGTCCAGTATAAAGTTATTGTCCCCATTTATGAGTTCATCAACCTTAATAATATTTATAAATTTTATCTTTATGATTAAAGGTAACAATTCCACATTTGTAGATTATTTAATACACATTGCTTTGGTAAGATTTAGTCTGTGTTAGTCTGTGAGACTGTCTTCTTTTCTGCATTTTCTTACTTTTTTAAAAATAAAAATGGATAGAATGCCAAGCAGCTTTGAAGAGTTTATAGAAAATGGTTCACAAATTAGTGACATTTCTGAGCTTGACTTTTACAAGCAAGGTTACAGTACTCTGCTATTAAACCACAGAAAGACAAGTCAGGTAATTTTTAATAATTGTATTAATAATTTTAATAATTAACATTTTTCCAATTTTATTTAAAAAAATATTGGTACAAACTTTTACAATTTACATGATCACAGGAATTACATAGTCAAACAAATAAAATTGAACTTCTAAATAGAGAGCTGGAAGAAAAAGATAGCCAAATTAAGGATGTCCAACAGTCTTTGCATGAATTCAAACTGGAAAATGTAAGTATTATATCTTATAATGTCAACTATAAAGATGATGTCTCACCTACATGAATTTTTTCCGTATTACAAATGCGTAACTTAACAAATTTAGGTTCAGCAGTTTTCATTTACCTTCATTAGTTTTAATAATAGAGTGAATTTACATAGTCATTAAACTTAAAGTAACAACATTTTCTGTGGTATTTTGGAAGTGATTTTTCAATATTTTAATTTTGATGCATTATACGTTTGGTAAATACTAAAATAATATAACTAGCTTAAAAATTAAACCATAGAAAAAAAACACTTCTGACAAACTGCAGATAAAACTCAGTTTGATGGTAGATGATAGATAAATGCACTCTCATATTAAAACACAATGAAAACTGCTGGAAAGTTTTTCATTTTACAGACTTGTAAGATAGAGACAAAACTTGTTAGTGAGTTTTAACTAAAAAAAATATTGAAAAAAATCTTTATTGTAGGAAAAATTGGAGAAAACATTGTTGAAAATGAAGAATGGGTACGATAAGTCACAATGGGAAAATGAAATGTTAACTAAAGAGAATGATAAATTGGTAAGGCTTACATAACTTAATAAATAAAAAAAAATAATAACAAAAATAAATTGAATTAAAAATAGAAACATGCGAAAGAAACATTGACATTGGTGCAAGTAGAACAGTTACTCGATGAGAAGTTAAAAAAATTAGGAGACGACATTATTAGCAATATCAACCCAAACCATAGCCATCCACCAGAAATGTCATCTCCAATCAATCCAGAGAGAAAAGTAAATGGAACTTCTCTTAAGGCAGGGACTAGCAATACGAAACCAAACAATAGCCATCAGTCCGTAAATCCATCTTCAGCAGTAGATTCAGATGATGAGATAAAGCTAGAGGTAAACCATATTAAAATTGTCATTAAAGATTTTAAAAAATAGGTATATTTTTTTTAGAAAAATGTTTTTACTTTTTAATGACTTACAATTATGTATTATAATATGATGATTTCAAAAACATAAGTAGGATGTAATGTTTTACCCATCTGTCAGACCCACGTGGTCATGTGCAACAAAGATAATGCATTCACGTAAAATTGATTTTTTATGATTTTTGAGTCATTTTTGAGTAAAATCACCTAGTACAAAAATATAATATAGGATTATAATTTTATGGGTTTGAAATATCTATTTTATATTTTATCTTACTTGGTAATTATAGTGTAGCGAGTGGTGGTGTCCTAAGTGCAGCCAATTCAAAGATTTACTGAAGATTATCAAACCTATGAATGAGAAAGATGAGTCAATTATTAAAAAAGCCAAATCCCGTCATTCGTATTGGTCCAACGGAGGAGAGGTGAATATGGAAATAATTTAATATTCTTTGATGCATTCTGATTTTCGATGTAACTGTTGATTCCATTTTTTGACAGGTTCGATGTTGCACGTATGACCGCAAAGCACCAAAAAGATCATATGAGAGACCATCATGTTGGCCATCGGTGACGCCATCTTATAATGATATAGATCAGCTAACTGATTGCTTTAAATCAATGTTAAAATAAAATATAATAGTATTATTATGTATTTAACTAAATCGTCATGTTAAAATGTTATAATATACAACTTTATATAAATTGTATTGTTAAGTATTATTTACTTGTTTTTTTTCCTTTCCAGATAATTTTGCTCAAGTATAGTAGGTACTTAGAAGTTAGTATGGTACTTATAGTACCATAAGTCACAAGCAATGCTTAATGCAATTAATTACAATTAATAACATAAAAAACAAAAAACATTTTAAATATTTTCATATTATATTAAATTATGAAATATGCATAGGTATTAGGTAGAACAATTCATTAATACAGAATATAACAGAACCACGTTTAATTTTGTTAAAATCATATTTATAAGTAACTTACTGCCAATAAGCACTAACTCAGTGCCACAGACATATTGTACATATTACATAATATCAGCTTTGGCAGCAAGTACTTTAGAAGTTACCAACATAGTATGTTAGACGATAGTATTTTGTATCCCGCCGACCCGCCACTCTTAGAACCGTTTTCATAATATTGGTAACCATGGATTACATGGGCATCATGTTTGTGAGTGGAACCGTTTTCATGTTTTTCGTTGGTTCATACTTCAGATAGGTAACCAAGAGTCAAGACCCAATCAGCTGAATGCATAGATAATAATATTTTATTATATTATATTATCTATGGCCGAATGCTGATCGAGTTTCGCTTTCTATAGCTGATATAGTCCGTGATTGGCGATCAAAAAGCTTATCA
>NW_021770243.1:36616-38653 GCF_005508785.2 Acyrthosiphon pisum | reverse complement strand
GGTAGAATCTTATCAAAGAATATATAATAAACAACACGATTTGTTTGTATTCAAGAGAGCCGGGTTGCGGCCTACTATTCAACAAAACAAAATTAAAAATTAAAGGAATAGGGCACAATAGGTGCTGGCCAGCTAAGGGTATTAATTGATATTACGGCTAACAATAAAATAATAAATAATACACAAATAATATATAAAAAGAAAAAACCGTGACGGCGGCTGCAGTCCCGGGCGACGGTGATGGTAGACGGTGATGGTAGACGGTGATGGTAGACGGTGATGGTAGACGGTGATGGTAGACGGTAATTGTAGACGGTAATTGGTAGACGGTAATTGGTGAACCGTTGACGATGGACAGGTACCACGGTAGAGGGTGAACGGTAACGGTAGGTACCGACTATCGGACAGTCGCACTCGGTACACTACTGTCGAATGCGGAACCGTGACTGACTTGCTGCACACATGTATATATTACGGTGGATAGTACGGACGGCGCGTTTTGTCTTACCACTTATCAAACAGGAGGTGTATAGTTGATTTTTATGTTTCTTGAGAGTTGACTTGAGTTTGTTGGAAAAATAGTTGTACCGTTGTTTGTCAATCGGGTAGTGAGTACGTTGCCAAGTGTTTCGAGCCCGGCGTTTTTGAGATATGAGCTCTCTTATTTCCGGAGTGATATTTCTGCTGGAGTTGTCTTGAGTTGCAGATGTGGTGGAAGATATTCAAAATGAGTCTTGAATGTTGTTTGTGAGGGTGTTTATGGCAGTATCTATATCGGTGGGATTTTTTAACTTAATGTTTAAAGAGGAAGAAGTTGACATAATATTGCGAAATTTGTTCCAATCTGTGCGTTTTTTAACGAATGGGTGGAAGGGAACATTTGCTTGAATTTTGAGGATGATCGGTGTGTGGTCAGATGCAGGGTCATTAAGGTTAGAAATATTTATATGGATGTGATTGGGGAGGTTAGATAGAAAAAAATCAAGATAATCACGGATGACGATTTGCGTGGGTTGGCCAGTAGGTGGGGGAGGCTGGAGAGATAACCTTAGAGCGCTTGATTGTTATAAAGTTGTGTAGAGTGCGACCTCTAGTGTTCTTTGAGCGACAGCCCCATGCTTCGTGCTTCGCATTAAAGTCAGCACCTATGATGTATGTGTGATTAAGTGTTTGAAGAAATAGTGATAGATCTTCTGCCAGAAAAGGTGATCCAGGTGGGAAGTAGGCTGATGCAATAGACGTGGGTATGGAGTTAATATTTATAGATGTAGCGACTATCTGCATGTGTTGGTTAGATTTAGGATGAAATGGTGAGTGTGGGATTTTAGTAGAAATTAGTAGTGCGGCACCAGCATGAGCTGAGTCATCGGGGTGATTGGCTTGGAGGCAGTCGTATCCGAAAATTTTAAATTTTGAACTGGAGGTGAGATGAGATTCGGAGATGAGAGCTATATCTATGTTTTTTTCTGCGAGAACAAGTTTAAGTTCTTCCGTGTTATTGGTGATTCCATTAGCGTTCCATTGAAGAATGTTTGTCGGTAAAAACTATACACAACACGAAGGAAAATATAATTTTGATGGTATTTCATTTCCAACACCACTATCGGATATTTCTAAATTTGAAAAAAATAATCCGAACGTCACTGTGAATGTGTATGGGTTAGACAAAAAGTTCCAGCCACCGCGTAAATATCCGACGTACGAGGTGTACCCGCTACGTGTCGTTGATGAGGAGAAAGCCAACCACCAAAGCAATGTTGAAATACACCGCAATAAAACTGGATTTACTATCTGATTATGAAATGCTATTAATGATTGAAAATGGTTAGTATAATGGAAATTATTTTTATTCCAACGGTAATACGATAACACTTCTATAGGTATTCGAGGAGGACTTACACAGGCCAGCATGCGGTACGCAAAACCTAACAACGAGAAAACACCTGATTATAACCCAGCAGACCCAAAATCCTGGCTTGTTTATCAGGATTGTAAGTTAATCTATACATCATTATTATCATTATAAAGCTAATTTTA
>NW_021770243.1:35121-36516 GCF_005508785.2 Acyrthosiphon pisum | reverse complement strand
TAGACTGACATACCGTCTCCGTTCAGAATCGATTTTCTTATACAATGATATTATATCATTGAATTCAAATTTAATACCATCGATTATACAGTGACCCACTTGTAATCTACTGTACGTCTGTATATCATAGCGACATCCACTTGTCAACCTTTTTTTTATATTTAAATACAAATGTGTAAATTGTAACCCAGAAATAAAATAAAAATTCTTTTTTTTTGTAATAATCAATTTTTCATAATATTATTCAACTTTTTCAGTAGGTAAGTACCTAATTATTAATTTTTAGTTTATAAAACGTCGGTGAAACTGGAGTAATTGTCCATCTTGTCCCCTACAAGAACAAATTTTATTTTCAAATGAATTTATTCAATAATTGTTTTGATCAATTATTTTCTTAACACATATTAACGTACTAATGTGAATTGGCCTACCGCAAGTTGTACAATGTACAATGCCAAAATCATATGAGACTTGAAATAATTGCAGAAATGGCCAAAACCTAAGAAAAAAAAAATGATTTTACGGATTGCAAATGTGTAATATTTAATAGTTAACATGCCATTAAACTAAGACAAGTCTAAAACTTAAACGATTATATGGAAAAATAATTTATGTTTGTTGTCATTAACTTTTTGTTTAAAAATTACTATGTTCGGTATACATCAATATATTATGTATATTTTATTATATAAATTATGTATCCTTAGTCTTTACCTATATTATCCTTGAATTCAAATTTAATACCATCGATTATACAGTGACCCACTTGTAATCTACTGTACGTCTGTACATCATAGCGACATCCACTTGTCAACCTTTTTTTATATTTAAATACAAATGTGTAAATTGTAACCCAGAAATAAAATAAAAATTCTTTTTTTTTTTAATAATCAATTTTTCATAATATTATTCAACTTTTTCAGTAGGTAAGTACCTAAATATTAATTTTTAGTTTATAAAACGTCGGTGAAACTGGAGTAATTGTCCATCTTGTCCCAACAAGAACAAATTGTATTTTCAAATGAATTTATTCAATAATTGTTTTGATCAATTATTTTCTTAACACATGTTAACGTACTAATGTGAATTGGCCTACCGCAAGTTGTACAATGTACAATGCCAAAATCATATGAGCTTTGAAATAATTGCAGAAATGGCCAAACCTAAGAAAAAAAATAAATGATTTTACGGATTGCAAATGTGTAATATTTAATAGTTAACATGTCATTAAACTAAGACAAGTGTAACACTTTAACGATTATATAGAAAAATAATTTATTTTTGTTGTCATTAACTTTTAGATTAAAAATTACTATGTTAGGTATATATCAATATATCATGTATATTGTGTTATATAAATTATTTATCCTTAGTCCTTACCCATATTATCCTTGA
>NW_021770243.1:32499-35021 GCF_005508785.2 Acyrthosiphon pisum | reverse complement strand
TGTGTTATATAAATTATTTATCTTAGTCCTTACCCATATTATCCTTGATAATATGTTTACTTAAATACCTATGTAATGATTATGTGAATACATATTTAGTTAGTAAATATTTATTTTTCTGTTTAAGTGGAATAATATTTATTGATAATTCAATAAATAAATAAAATTAACTATTACTTCATAACTACTTGATGATCCATTATAATGGTTTTTAATTCATCATATATTAAATCGTATGCATTAGATGTTTCGTTTTTAATATCATCTGTGGAATCTACAAGAAAACAAAACATTCACGTTAGTATTTCAATAGTTTAATAAGTATAAAAAGTATAAGCAAATTTTGGAAACAATAGTGTTGTACAATGTTTTTCTTCAGTCATACTAATTTGGCCAACGAAAACACACTAAAATTATACATACAAGCCTTACTTAAGTCATAGCAACTAGAAAGTTAGTTTTATTTGTAATCTTAAAAAAAAAATGAAATTATATGAAGAAGTCCTAAAAATAAGAATTAGAACCAGGGCGTGAAAACAGTTACCGTTATTATAAACCTATTTGTATACGTGACCATTTTCCAGCTAACATAACACCGTTAACCGGTGTCCAACATTTTTAAGTTATTACTTATTATTTATTAATTTATTTTATTATATATTAATTTTATTATGAAAATAACTACCTACCTATGCTGGTATAATATAAATGTATACTTTAAAAATTCATACCACAGTTATCTAATCTCACGGTTATCGGATTCAAATAATGATTATAAACTCTTTTTATTGACAATTTTTTGTGTAACACAAATATTAATTCTCCTTCAGAATTACTATATACAATTAAAGAAATATATATTAAGTATAATACTGCCATCCCTTCATCTGAACATGTTGAGCGGCTTTTTAGTGCCGGAGAAAAGTTACTAAACAAGAGAAGATGGTCAATGGCAGATCAAAATTTTGAGATGACATTGTTATTAAAATTTAATAGATATTTAAAATAAA
The DNA here is from genome assembly GCF_005508785.2 of Acyrthosiphon pisum. Taxonomy (NCBI): domain Eukaryota; kingdom Metazoa; phylum Arthropoda; class Insecta; order Hemiptera; family Aphididae; genus Acyrthosiphon; species Acyrthosiphon pisum. The sequence goes on along the minus strand of NW_021770243.1, from coordinate 34,011 downwards.
AATATATTAGTTTTTTTATAATTTTTAAATTATTGAGTAATTTATTTTTTGAATCATAAATGTTACATTAAAGCACCTAAGCACATTCGAGCTAAAATTTAAATTTAAATTTACCCAGAGTGAAATATAGATTTTTAAAATAATATGTAAATATGGTATGTATCTCTATGTATAAGTATATAAGTATCCAAATGATTAACACGTCTTATTAGTTATTTTTATGCCTTTTCAATGCATTTTTCTATTTTTTTTTTAATCAACTTAACTTGTTAATTGAAGTTAAGTTAAGTTAACATTATTTGTTAACTTAATTGATGTTTTATAAATGTCAATTAACTTAACTTTTAACTTAATTGAGAAAAAATACTTTACTTAACTTATAACGAGTTAAAAATAGCATTAACTTGCCCAGCCTTGAAAAAAATTATAACTGTAATTTTTAGAATTATTTTTGAAGTTGTGTTTTATCAATTACCATCGTTTTAAATTTCTACTAAGAATACAACACTATCCTAGTATGTTGAGTATAGATGAGCAAAACTAAAGTTGATACCTTCGTATTTTGTTTACAGTCTAAATCAGCATTCAAATAAAAAACAATTTGGGTATAACATTGGTAATATAAATTATTCCAAACTAGTATTATATATGTAGCATATTAAGTGAACTTGTCAACTGTATTAGATAATTCATATATTAATATTTTATTTATTTATAGGAACTCCGTATACCAGATACAATCTTAGAGTGGTTGGTATACGTATCGGCTCTTTATATTATTATTATAATATTCTTATTATCATTGTTATATAATTGTATTATACAGAAATAAAATAAAATAAATATTTTATTAAACCTTTATAATTGACTACAATATATTTACATTCAAAATATCATTAAAATATTAAACAAAAAATGAAATCATTAAATCTTTTTGATTATTCTCAATTTGATAAACACATTAGACTCCACCTTTGAATAAAACTTAATCAAACAAGCTAATTAAATAACATTACATCTTACAACAATATACCTTTTTTATTTTACCAAAAACATTAACCACATTAGAAATTAATACATTTTATTATTTAAACACCACAGTAAGCTTTTCATAACATATTGAACTATATTTAATTATGAATCATAACGGAATATCATACTTAATAATATTTTATATAAGTATATTATATATTACGTTATACCTTATATTGTAAAAATTAACAATAACAAATATATCACCTCTTTGACAGCATATAGACAATACCAAATAAAATATAATATTTACCTATTTTTTAATTAACTATAGTACTAGTTACTACATTACTACATTAATTTCTTTAACTTTAGCCATATATAAGTCACTACAAAAAAAAAACAAAACTAGAAAACATAGGTATTAATACCTAAAAAAAAAAAAATTTTTAATTAATAAAAATAACCAAATAAATAATTTGCTAAATATTAAACCAAACTTTATAAAATATTAATATATTATGATAAACTCTAAAATTA
>NW_021770243.1:29318-30267 GCF_005508785.2 Acyrthosiphon pisum | reverse complement strand
AAAAAAAATTGTGACTAACGATTTTGGATTTTTTTTTATCACTGTGAGAACAACTTATAAGAAACTTGTATTAAATTTTCAATGTTTTCTATCCAACCAAACATTTTTTATCGTTATTTTAAAAAAAAATACTTAGAAAAATTGAAAATTTCATTTGTCTATAAATAGCTCAAAAAAAGTCGAAACACTTTGAAAATTTAACCCTGTATAGACAACGTTAATATAAACATCTGTTGCAAATTTCAAGTGCTTACAATAATTATTTTTTGAGTTACAGTAAAATTAAGTTTTCGTTTTAGTCAAAAATTGGTTTTGCGTAAAAATTCGCGTTTTTCCGTTATTTTTTTAAGGTTTTTCCTGCCGCTTTTGAAAAGTATTGGGAAATTTTCACTTTTGACCCCCCAAAGTACCAACTAGATTCACTTTCCTTTCAGAAAAGGTACAACTTTTGAAAATGGAAGCATTTTTACTGCTCCAAAAGTTGTCGTCGGCCCCAAAAAAAAAAAAAAAAAAAAAAAAAAAAACACACATCATTGTAAAATCAATACATTCATCACTTCGTTCAGAATCTAAAACAAATAGCCTGTGTGGTCGAAGACAAAATATGATTCAATGAAGACCTATATCGATAATTACGACAAAACATACCACAGCTCTTAAACTATTGAAGAAAATTTCAATATTCCAACAATAAGGCATTGACAAGAGTACAAGACACAAACTTTATCAGAAACACACACACAAAACAGAAAACAGAAATATATATTTCATATTTCCTATGAATACAACAAAATACTAGAACAACCAAACAACAAATTCAACTACAAAAACACCAAGCATAATATCTACGCAAAATATAATAATTCCAACCACAACAACTAACACCCACTATCTCAACCACAACAACATCCGCCAGTCCAAGCTCAATTGCATGGATCACAACCGCAAC
>NW_021770243.1:28634-29218 GCF_005508785.2 Acyrthosiphon pisum | reverse complement strand
ATTATGTATTCTATTATGAAAGATGAAAAATGAATGCATAATTATTTATTAATCTACTTGCGTTTATTTTTTATTTAAAATTTTTGAAATTTTACTCAATTTTTGATCAAAAATAATATTATAACACGCGATTATTTAAAAATCTACTTGTTTTTATTTTTTTAATTTGAACATTTTCTTTAGATATTAACAGTTTTTATATTTTTATACAGAATATAACATAATATGTCACTCGTATTTCGAACAAATCTGTCGCAAAAATAACCATGCGTGCAGTCGACCGGGCCAAGGAAGAATCACGCACGCAATTCGACCTAGATAATGATTTTCGAACAGAATTCCGAAATTTCGTGCGTGCAACCGACCACCAAGTAACTACATAGGTACCTATACTCTATAGTATTTCATTTTAGCCACAGTAAGACCCACTCCGGGCTGCAGACTTACACGATTGACGTGGAAGATTTCACGCATTCGTGCCATGAGAGCTGTTACGGGGTGTCCGAATGGAACAACCCGGTATCGTCAAATAAAAATACGATGGTTTATAGCGGTAATCAAATATATTCTATTGCTATAGAAAA
>NW_021770243.1:17626-28584 GCF_005508785.2 Acyrthosiphon pisum | reverse complement strand
TTATTATTGTCAATTGTTTGGTCTGTAATACGGACGAATTTCAGCGATGTTTGTCAGCTGTTGTTTGTCCGTTGTCGGGTCTCGTATTACTAATGTATTCTGGCTTATTATTTTTTTTCTGTGCGGTTGTATTCTTATGTTTTGCTTGCTATCTGATATTCGTTTTATGTGTTTTTCGGAATTGACGGGATCAGTAGCTATTGGTCTCCCTACGCCATAGCCTCCCCGTATAAGTTTTTTGTATCGTCATCGATAATGTTTGCCTCTCCCTCCTCATTGGCTGACTCGTCATTTGTGTCATCGTGTGTTACGAGGTATCTGATTGTTTTTTTATCTTGCACTGATGCGTACTGTGTTTGTCCACTTGTCCCATTTATTGGTCGTTGGGTTGCTTGTCGTGGACCTGATTGTTGAGCGCTATTTTGTTGTGTAGACCCCGTTTGTGTATATCGGCCCCCGACTTGTTGTGAATTACTGCCATTCGTGTTACCGTACCAACTAGTAAATGGTTGTGTTTGGTAGTCGTTTGTACGAGTGTACCGACTAGTGAATGGTTGTTTATTATTTGTCATCTGCTGATCGGTACTGTTCTGTTTGTTGTAATTATTTTCTAATTCACCCAACTTTTCCCATATGTTGAGGAACTTTTTTTCTTGCGTTGTCTGTATGTAAGCCTGAATGGCTATAGGGAAATGCTTTGTTATTAGGTTAATAGCCTGTAATTCGTCCATTTTTGGCGATTCCAGATGCTTAAGCTCTGTCATCCAATAATGGAAGTGTTCCTGGAAGTTATTGCTTATTGGTTTTTTTCCTGCTTCCGTGCATTTTATAAATATGTCCCATTGACGGTCTTCCGAAAAGAAGTGTTTCAAAAACAGTGTCTTAAATGTATCTTCATTTGGTGCCAAGTCTTTGATCATGGTGAACCATTTTGCAGCTTTTCCTCTCATGCAATTTTCGATTGTAATTATTCGATCAACTTGGGTGATGTGTTTGTGCAATAAGTACGAGTTCAGGTTTTTCAAGAATTGTTTCGGGTGCTCGCTCGGTTCGCCACTGAAAGTTGGCATTGTTAGTTCGATGTTGCTTGCCCTTGTACTTGCGTTGTCTTGACTCACTGTTTTTACCAATTGGATGTCCCTCTCACGTCTTGCTGCTTCGATCGTTATTTTTGTATCCGTGTCATTGATTAGTTGTTTAATTATATCCGTAGCGTCTCGTAACTCCCTAGTTAGGTTTTCGAGTGCGGTGTTCTGAGTATTTACTTTCTCCTGTAGCAGTTGCATCGTGTCTTCTAGTTGCTGGATCCGATCTGCATGCGTACTCTTCACCATTTTGTCGGTGTAATCTCGGAGTCGTGGCCTTCTTGCCACTGGTTGGGCGCCAGTTGTTACGGGGTGTCCGAATGGACAACCCGTATCGTTAAATAAAAATACGATGGTTTATAGCGGTAATCAAATATATCTATTGCTATAGAAAATATATATTATATCGACAATATTGTGGATCAGTAAAGCGTCGATTTGCGCCGACCAGACTTATTTAAGTGAGTCGGCGCAATCGGTGGTGCTTGGGTGGTGGTCGGGCAACAGCCGGACCCTACTTTACAATGAGATAGGTTTAATAATATAATATGTATATTATACAACAATCAGTATTGGGCTGGGGAGCCGGCCGTCGTCGGTACAGACTTAAATCAAGCGGTACCCCGACGACGAACCTGACCCGGGTCGGACAGCTTAGTTAAGCGCCGAATTCGGTGTCGTGTTGGCCCTGAAAAGGGCCGTTTAGTGTTATAAAGCCGGGAGTTGTTGAGGTGTCCGGCGGTCCTATAGGCCTGGATTGGTAAACGGCGATCGGTGATTGGTTAATATCGTTGCTGCAGGAATCGGTGTCGCCACGGGTCTTAAGCTGTTAAACGGCAGCCACGTGGATCCTGGTACTGACGGCGTTGTTGTTCGCCTGTGAACTCGCACCGGTCTCACGCCGTGGAACGGTAACCGGCGATGTTTGACGGTCGAACGATGTTTGCGACCGTGGAGTGGCGTATCGTCGGTGGCCGGTGGTCGAACGGCGCTTCAGCCGTGGAGCGACGTTGTTGTTGGTAGTCGTTGGTCGAACGATGCTTGCAGCCGTAGAGCGGCGTATCGTCTGGTGATCGGCGGTTGGTCTTCTGGTCCGTGTCTTCTTTCTGTTGGAACTTTTCTAGTAGTTGTTGACAGATTGAAGGCTTGAAGTGGACTGACTAGATTGTCGAGAGTGTCCGGTATTTATACCCTTTTCGACAATCTAGTCCATCGTTGATTGGTCCGCTACTATGTTTTAGACGAATGAAAATCACACCGTTGAACGGACATTCCTATCTATTATGTGTGATTTTCACTCGTCATATCGTGTCCATTTTTCCAATCGTCTTTATTTGGTGTTCTTGAAAAAGACCTTTTTCTGTGTCACGGTTGTTTGTTCCGTAACAGAACCCCCCCCAGATTTGTGCTGGGGTGGGAACCATTCAGCGCAAATTTTCATTTGTGCGGAACAAATGTGTCCGTGTCTGTGCTGCTCTGTATACTGCTGTTCTTAATTGGTTGTTACTCATATTTTCCTGTCGTCTTCATGTTGACTGCTTATTGATGAATGATGATTTGATTGCGATTTTGCTGATTTATATACTTTGTTTCGTGACGTTGTGTGCGTTTTGATTGGTCCATCCGACTGACCAATCCCATACGTGATATTTATTATTGTCAATTGTTTGGTCTGTAATACGGACGAATTTCAGCGATGTTTGTCAGCTGTTGTTTGTCCGTTGTCGGGTCTCGTATTACTAATGTATTCTGGCTTATTATTTTTTTTCTGTGCGGTTGTATTCTTATGTTTTGCTTGCTATTCGATATTCGTTTTATGTGTTTTTCGGAATTGACGGGATCAGTAGCTATTGGTCTCCCTACGCCATAGCCTCCCCGTATAAGTTTTTTGTATCGTCATCGATAATGTTTGCCTCTCCCTCCTCATTGGCTGACTCGTCATTTGTGTCATCGTGTGTTACGAGGTATCTGATTGTTTTTTTATCTTGCGCTGATGCGTACTGTGTTTGTCCACTTGTCCCATTTATTGGTCGTTGGGTTGCTTGTCGTGGACCTGATTGTTGAGCGCTATTTTGTTGTGTAGACCCCGTTTGTGTATATCGGCCCCCGACTTGTTGTGAATTACTGCCATTCGTGTTACCGTACCGACTAGTAAACGGTTGTGTTTGGTTGTCGTTTGTACGAGTGTACCGACTAGTGAATGGTTGTTTATTATTTGTCATTTGCTGATCGGTACTGTTCTGTTTGTTGTAATTATTTTCCAATTCACCCAACTTTTCCCATATGTTGAGGAACTTTTTTTCTTGCGTTGTCTGTATGTAAGCCTGAATGGCTATAGGGAAATGCTTTGTAATTAGGTTAATAGCCTGTAATTCGTCCATTTTTGGCGAGTCCAGATGCTTAAGCTCTGTCATCCAATAATTGAAGTGTTCCTGGAAGTTATTGCTTATTGGTTTTTTTCCTGCTTCCGTGCATTTTATAAATATGTCCCATTGACGGTCTTCCGAAAAGAAGTGTTTCAAAAACAGTGTCTTAAATGTATCTTCATTTGGTGCCAAGTCTTTGATCATGGTGAACCATTTTGCAGCTTTTCCTCTCATGCAATTTTCGATTGTAATTATTCGATCAACTTGGGTGATGTGTTTGTGCACTAAGTACGAGTTCAGGTTTTTCAAGAATTCTTTCGGGTGCTCGCTCGGTTCGCCACTGAAAGTTGGCATTGTTAGTTCGATGTTGCTTGCCCTTGTACTTGCGTTGTCTTGACTCGCTGCTTTTACCAATTGGATGTCCCTCTGACGTCTTGCTGCTTCGATCGTTATTTTTGTATCTGTGTCATTGATTAGTTGTTTAATTATATCCGTAGCGTCTCGTAACTCCCTAGTTAGGTTTTCGAGTGCGGTGGTCTGAGTATTTACTTTCTCCTGTAGCAGTTGCATCGTGTCTTCTAGTTGCTGGATCCGATCTGCATGCGTACTCTTCACCATTTTGTCGGTGTAATCTCGGAGTCGTGGCCTTCTTGCCACTGGTTGGGCGCCAGTTGTTACGGGGTGTCCGAATGGACAACCCGTATCGTCAAATAAAAATACGATGGTTTATAGCGGTAATCAAATATATCTATTGCTATAGAAAATATATATTATATCGACAATATTGTGGATCAGTAAAGCGTCGATTTGCGCCGACCAGACTTATTTAAGTGAGTCGGCGCAATCGGTGGTGCTTTGGTGGTGGTCGGGCAACAGCCGGACCCTACTTTACAATGAGATAGGTTTAATAATATGATATGTATATTATACAACAATCAGTATTGGGCTGGGGAGCCGGCCGTCGTCGGTACAGACTTAAATCAAGCGGTACCCCGACGACGAACCTGACCCGGGTCGGACAGCTTAGTTAAGCGCCGAAGTCGATGTCGTGTTGGCCCTGAAAAGGGCCGTTTAGTGTTATAAAGCCGGGAGTTGTTGAGGTGTCCGGCGGTCCTATAGGCCTGGATTGGTAAGCGGCGATCGGTGATTGGTTGATATCGCTGCTGCAGGAATCGGTGTCGCCACGGGTCTTAAGCTATTAAACGGCAGCCACGTGGATCTTGGTACTGACGGCGTTGTTGTTCGCCTGTGAACTCGCACCGGTCTCACGCCGTGGAACGGTAACCGGCGACGTTTGACGGTCGAACGATGTTTGCGACCGTGGAGTGGCGTATCGTCGGTGGCCGGTGGTCGAACGGCGCTTCAGCCGTGGAGCGACGTTGTTGTTGGTAGTCGTTGGTCGAACGATGCTTGCAGCCGTAGAGCGGCGTATCGTCTGGTGATCGGCGGTTGGTCTTCTGGTCCGTGTCTTCTTTCTGTTGGAACTTTTCTAGTAGTTGTTGACAGATTGAAGGCTTGAAGTGGACTGACTAGATTGTCGTGAGTGTCCGGTATTTATACCCTTTTCGACAATCTAGTCCATCGTTGATTGGTCCGCTACTATGTTTTAGACGAATGAAAATCACACCGTTGAACGGACATTCCTATCTATTATGTGTGATTTTCACTCGTCATATCGTGTCCATTTTTCCAATCGTCTTTATTTGGTGTTCTTGAAAAAGACCTTTTTCTGTGTCACGGTTGTTTGTTCCGTAACAGAACCCCCCCCAGATTTGTGCTGGGGTGGGAACCATTCAGCGCAAATTTTCATTTGTGCGGAACAAATGTGTCCGTGTCTGTGCTGCTTTGTATACTGCTGTTCTTAATTGGTTGTTACTCATATTTTCCTGTCGCCTTCATGTTGACTGCTTATTGATGAATGATGATTTGATTGCGACTTTGCTGATTTATATACTTTGTTTCGTGACGTTGTGTGCGTTTTGATTGGTCCATCCGACTGACCAATCCCATACGTGATATTTATTATTGTCAATTGTTTGGTCTGTAATACGGACGAATTTCAGCGATGTTTGTCAGCTGTTGTTTGTCCGTTGTCGGGTCTCGTATTACTAATGTATTCTGGCTTATTATTTTTTTTCTGTGCGGTTGTATTCTTATGTTTTGCTTGCTATTTGATATTCGTTTTATGTGTTTTTCGGAATTGACGGGATCAGTAGCTATTGGTCTCCCTACGCCATAGCCTCCCCGTATAAGTTTTTTGTATCGTCATCGATAATGTTTGCCTCTCCCTCCTCATTGGCTGACTCGTCATTTGTGTCATCGTGTGTTACGAGGTATCTGATTGTTTTTTTATCTTGCGCTGATGCGTACTGTGTTTGTCCACTTGTCCCATTTATTGGTCGTTGGGTTGCTTGTCGTGGACCTGATTGTTGAGCGCTATTTTGTTGTGTAGACCCCGTTTGTGTATATCGGCCCCCGACTTGTTGTGAATTACTGCCATTCGTGTTACCGTACCGACTAGTAAACGGTTGTGTTTGGTTGTCGTTTGTACTAGTGTACCGATTAGTGAATGGTTGTTTATTATTTGTCATTTGCTGATCGGTACTGTTCTGTTTGTTGTAATTATTTTCCAATTCACCCAACTTTTCCCATATGTTGAGGAATTTTTTTTCTTGCGTTGTCTGTATGTAAGCCTGAATGGCTATAGGGAAATGCTTTGTTATTAGGTTAATAGCCTGTAATTCGTCCATTTTTGGCGAGTCCAGATGCTTAAGCTCTGTCATCCAATAATTGAAGTGTTCCTGGAAGTTATTGCTTATTGGTTTTTTTCCTGCTTCCGTGCATTTTATAAATATGTCCCATTGACGGTCTTCCGAAAAGAAATGTTTCAAAAACAGTGTCTTAAATGTATCTTCATTTGGTGCCAAGTCTTTGATCATGGTGAACCATTTTGCAGCTTTTCCTCTCATGCAATTTTCGATTGTAATTATTCGATCAACTTGGGTGATGTGTTTGTGCACTAAGTACGAGTTCAGGTTTTTCAAGAATTCTTTCGGGTGCTCGCTCGGTTCGCCACTGAAAGTTGGCATTGTTAGTTCGATGTTGCTTGCCCTTGTACTTGCGTTGTCTTGACTCGCTGTTTTTACCAATTGGATGTCCCTCTGACGTCTTGCTGCTTCGATCGTAATTTTTGTATCTGTGTCATTGATTAGTTGTTTAATTATATCCGTAGCGTCTCGTAACTCCCTAGTTAGGTTTTCGAGTGCGGTGGTCTGAGTATTTACTTTCTCCTGTAGCAGTTGCATCGTGTCTTCTAGTTGCTGGATCCGATCTGCATGCGTACTCTTCACCATTTTGTCGGTGTAATCTCGGAGTCGTGGCCTTCTTGCCACTGGTTGGGCGCCAGTTGTTACGGGGTGTCCGAATGGACAACCCGTATCGTCAAATAAAAATACGATGGTTTATAGCGGTAATCAAATATATCTATTGCTATAGAAAATATATATTATATCGACAATATTGTGGATCAGTAAAGCGTCGATTTGCGCCGACCAGACTTATTTAAGTGAGTCGGCGCAATCGGTGGTGCTTGGGTGGTGGTCGGGCAACAGCCGGACCCTAATTTACAATGAGATAGGTTTAATAATATAATATGTATATTATACAACAATCAGTATTGGGCTGGGGAGCCGGCCGTCGTCGGTACAGACTTAAATCAAGCGGTACCCCGACGACGAACCTGACCCGGGTCGGACAGCTTAGTTAAGCGCCGAAGTCGATGTCGTGTTGGCCCTGAAAAGGGCCGTTTAGTGTTATAAAGCCGGGAGTTGTTGAGGTGTCCGGCGGTCCTATAGGCCTGGATTGGTAAGCGGCGATCGGTGATTGGTTGATATCGCTGCTGCAGGAATCGGTGTCGCCACGGGTCTTAAGCTGTTAAACGGCAGCCACGTGGATCTTGGTACTGACGGCGTTGTTGTTCGCCTGTGAACTCGCACCGGTCTCACGCCGTGGAACGGTAACCGGCGATGTTTGACGGTCGAACGATGTTTGCGACCGTGGAGTGGCGTATCGTCGGTGGCCGGTGGTCGAACGGCGCTTCAGCCGTGGAGCGACGTTGTTGTTGGTAGTCGTTGGTCGAACGATGCTTGCAGCCGTAGAGCGGCGTATCGTCTGGTGATCGGCGGTTGGTCTTCTGGTCCGTGTCTTCTTTCTGTTGGAACTTTTCTAGTAGTTGTTGACAGATTGAAGGCTTGAAGTGGACTGACTAGATTGTCGAGAGTGTCCGGTATTTATACCCTTTTCGACAATCTAGTCCATCGTTGATTGGTTCGCGTACTATGTTTTAGACGAATGAAAATCACACCGTTGAACGGACATTCCTATCTATTATGTGTGATTTTCACTTGTCATATCGTGTCCATTTTTCCAATCGTCTTTATTTGGTGGTCTTGAAAAAGACCTTTTTCTGTGTCACGGTTGTTTGTTCCGTAACAGAACCCCCCCCAGATTTGTGCTGGGGTGGGAACCATTCAGCGCAAATTTTCATTTGTGCGGAACAAATGTGTCCGTGTCTGTGCTGCTTTGTATACTGCTGTTCTTAATTGGTTGTTACTCATATTTTCCTGTAGTCTTCATGTTGACTGCTTATTGATGAATGATGATTTGATTGCGACTTTGCTGATTTATATACTTTGTTTCGTGACGTTGTGTGCGTTTTGATTGGTCCATCCGACTGACCAATCCCATACGTGATATTTATTATTGTCAATTGTTTGGTCTGTAATACGGACGAATTTCAGCGATGTTTGTCAGCTGTTGTTTGTCCGTTGTCGGGTCTCGTATTACTAATGTATTCTGGCTTATTATTTTTACTACCTCGTACGGCCCGTTGAAAAGGTTGGACAGTTTCTTTATTTCCCCGTGTTCTGCATTTGATTGTTGGTGGTTTTTTATAAGTATCTGTTGTCCGACTTCGTATTTGTGTATATATGGGCAACCATTGTTCAATTGGATATCGTATTCTTCATCTTTGGTTAGTTCACTTGCAGTAATTATGGATGTTTCATTGCTTTTTTTTTTTTTTGTGCGGGTTGTAGTCTTATGTTTTGCTTGCTATATGATATTCGTTTTATGTGTTTTTCGGAATTGACGGGATCAGTAGCTATTGGTCTCCCTACGCCATAGCCTCCCCGTATAAGTTTTTTGTATCGTCATCGATAATGTTTGCCTCTCCCTCCTCATTGGCTGACTCGTCATTTGTGTCATCGTGTGTTACGAGGTATCTGATTGTTTTTTTATCTTGCGCTGATGCGTACTGTGTTTGTCCACTTGTCCCATTTATTGGTCGTTGGGTTGCTTGTCGTGGACCTGATTGTTGAGCGCTATTTTGTTGTGTAGACCCCGTTTGTGTATATCGGCCCCCGACTTGTTGTGAATTACTGCCATTCGTGTTACCGTACCGACTAGTAAACGGTTGTGTTTGGTTGTCGTTTGTACGAGTGTACCGACTAGTGAATGGTTGTTTATTATTTGTCATTTGCTGTTCGGTACTGTTCTGTTTGTTGTAATTATTTTCTAATTCACCCAACTTTTCCCATATGTTGAGGAACTTTTTTTCTTGCGTTGTCTGTATGTAAGCCTGAATGGCTATAGGGAAATGCTTTGTAATTAGGTTAATAGCCTGTAATTCGTCCATTTTTGGCGAGTCCAGATGCTTAAGCTCTGTCATCCAATAATGGAAGTGTTCCTGGAAGTTATTGCTTATTGGTTTTTTTCCTGCTTCCGTGCATTTTATAAATATGTCCCATTGACGGTCTTCCGAAAAGAAGTGTTTCAAAAACAGTGTCTTAAATGTATCTTCATTTGGTGCCAAGTCTTTGATCATGGTGAACCATTTTGCAGCTTTTCCTCTCATGCAATTTTCGATTGTAATTATTCGATCAACTTGGGTGATGTGTTTGTGCAATAAGTACGAGTTCAGGTTTTTCAAGAATTGTTTCGGGTGCTCGCTCGGTTCGCCACTGAAAGTTGGCATTGTTAGTTCGATGTTGCTTGCCCTTGTACTTGCGTTGTCTTGACTCGCTGTTTTTACCAATTGGATGTCCCTCTCACGTCTTGCTGCTTCGATCGTTATTTTTGTATCCGTGTCATTGATTAGTTGTTTAATTGTATCCGTAGCGTCTCGTAACTCCCTAGTTAGGTTTTCGAGTGCGGTGTTCTGAGTATTTACTTTCTCCTGTAGCAGTTGCATCGTGTCTTCTAGTTGCTGGATCCGATCTGCATGCGTACTCTTCACCATTTTGTCGGTGTAATCTCGGAGTCGTGGCCTTCTTGCCACTGGTTGGGCGCCAGTTGTTACGGGGTGTCCGAATGGACAACCCGTATCGTCAAATAAAAATACGATGGTTTATAGCGGTAATCAAATATATCTATTGCTATAGAAAATATATATTATATCGACAATATTGTGGATCAGTAAAGCGTCGATTTGCGCCGACCAGACTTATTTAAGTGAGTCGGCGCAATCGGTGGTGCTTGGGTGGTGGTCGGGCAACAGCCGGACCCTACTTTACAATGAGATAGGTTTAATAATATAATATGTATATTATACAACAATCAGTATTGGGCTGGGGAGCCGGCCGTCGTCGGTACAGACTTAAATCAAGCGGTACCCCGACGACGAACCTGACCCGGGTCGGACAGCTTAGTTAAGCGCCGAAGTCGATGTCGTGTTGGCCCTGAAAAGGGCCGTTTAGTGTTATAAAGCCGGGAGTTGTTGAGGTGTCCGGCGGTCCTATAGGCCTGGATTGGTAAGCAGCGATCGGTGATTGGTTGATATCGCTGCTGCAGGAATCGGTGTCGCCACGGGTCTTAAGCTGTTAAACGGCAGCCACGTGGATCTTGGTACTGACGGCGTTGTTGTTCGCCTGGGAACTCGCACTGGTCTCACGCCGTGGAACGGTAACCGGCGATGTTTGACGGTCGAACGATGTTTGCGACCGTGGAGTGGCGTATCGTCGGTGGCCGGTGGTCGACCGGCGCTTCAGCCGTGGAGCGACGTTGTTGTTGGTAGTCGTTGGTCGAACGATGCTTGCAGCCGTAGAGCGGCGTATCGTCTGGTGATCGGCGGTTGGTCTTCTGGTCCGTGTCTTCTTTCTGTTGGAACTTTTCTAGTAGTTGTTGACAGATTGAAGGCTTGAAGTGGACTGACTAGATTGTCGAGAGTGTCCGGTATTTATACCCTTTTCGACAATCTAGTCCATCGTTGATTGGTCCGCGTACTATGTTTTAGACGAATGAAAATCGCACCGTTGAACGGACATTCCTATCTATTATGTGTGATTTTCACTCGTCATATCGTGTCCATTTTTCCAATCGTCTTTATTTGGTGGTCTTGAAAAAGACCTTTTTCTGTGTCACGGTTGTTTGTTCCGTAACAGAACCCCCCCCAGATTTGTGAATGGGGTGGGAACCATTCAGCGCAAATTTTCATTTGTGCGGAACAAAT
>NW_021770243.1:10413-17576 GCF_005508785.2 Acyrthosiphon pisum | reverse complement strand
CTCGCAGAAAAAACATAGATATAGCTCTCATCTCCGAATCTCATCTCACCTCCAGTTCAAAATTTAAAATTTTCGGATACGACTGCCTCCAAGCCAATCACCCCGATGACTCAGCTCATGCTGGTGCCGCACTACTAATTTCTACTAAAATCCCACACTCACCATTTCATCCTAAATCTAACCAACACATGCAGATAGTCGCTACATCTATAAATATTAACTCCATACCCACGTCTATTGCATCAGCCTACTTCCCACCTGGATCACCTTTTCTGGCAGAAGATCTATCACTATTTCTTCAAACACTTAATCACACATACATCATAGGTGCTGACTTTAATGCGAAGCACGAAGCATGGGGCTGTCGCTCAAAGAACACTAGAGGTCGCACTTTACACAACTTTATAACAATCAAGCGCTCTAAGGTTATCTCTCCAGCCTCCCCCACCTACTGGCCAACCCACGCAAATCGTCATCCTGATTATCTTGATTTTTTTCTATCTAACCTCCCCAATCACATCCATATAAATATTTCTAACCTTAATGACCCTGCATCTGACCACACACCGATCATCCTCAAAATTCAAGCAAATGTTCCCTTCCACCCATTCGTTAAAAAACGCACAGATTGGAACAAATTTCGCAATATTATGTCAACTTCTTCCTCTTTAAACATTAAGTTAAAAAATCCCACCGATATAGATACTGCCATAAACACCCTCACAAACAACATTCAAGACTCATTTTGAATATCTTCCACCACATCTGCAACTCAAGACAACTCCAGCAGAAATATCACTCCGGAAATAAGAGAGCTCATATCTCAAAAACGCCGGGCTCGAAACACTTGGCAACGTACTCACTACCCGATTGACAAACAACGGTACAACTATTTTTCCAACAAACTCAAGTCAACTCTCAAGAAACATAAAAATCAACTATACACCTCCTGTTTGATAAGCGATAAGACAAAACGCGCCGTCCGTACTATCCACCGTAATATATACATGTGTGCAGCAAGTCAGTCACGGTTCCGCATTCGACAGTAGTGTACCGAGTGCGACTGTCCGATAGTCGGTACCTACCGTTACCGTTCACCCTCTACCGTGGTACCTGTCCATCGTCAACGGTTCACCAATTACCGTCTACCAATTACCATCTACAATTACCGTCTACCATCACCGTCTACCATCACCGTCTACCATCACCGTCTACCATCACCGTCTACCATCACCGTTGCCCGGGACTGCAGCCGCCGTCACGGTTTTTTTTCTTTTTATATATTATTTGTGTATTATTTATTATTTTATTGTTAGCCGTAATATCAATTTATACCCTTAGCTGGCCAGCACCTATTGTGCCCTATTCCTTTAATTTTTAATTTTGTTTTGGTTGAATAGTAGGCCGCAACCCGGCTCTCTTGAATACAAACAAATCGTGTTGTTTATTATATATTCTTTGATAAGATTCTACCCAGCACCACCAGAATTGTTTTTTACCGTAATACAGTCCACTTTACCATCTACCGTACATAATGGTCCATCGAGCCTAGGATAATATTTTATTATTATTTATTGTCTTAAGTGTTTGAATCGCAAAACAGTATTATTGTAGAATAAGTTGTGTCGTATATAAATTTGAAATTGGGTATGTCAGTTATATAACAGTGTCATTATTAATTATTATAATTTGATAGTGTCGTCCGTTCGCATCATTAGCGAATTGGACTTTGTACCACCCGGACTTAAAATAAATTTTAATTAGGTCAACAGCGGCCGGACCGAAACGAACCGGTACACCACTCCCAGCTGATCCGTATAGGTGTATATTATTATTTCCGCCGCGGTGGATTCGTATCCCCGACCCGCGAAGGCAACGTTGATCCGCACCACCTTCCGCGGTGTAATTATATATTTGCATGTATAAGAATCGCAGTACCTATTGCATAGAAATAATTGTATTATATATAGGTATACTACTACTTCCTTCAGTTTGCATATTATATTTATATTTACGTTAAACCACGAAACTTTATAATAATTATGGGCGTCCTCGAAGAAGCGAAAGAACGATTAGTAGGTATTCAATGTAAGGTACAAAGAGTATATGAAGCTGGAAAGGCAGTTGAAAAGGTACCTAGCAACAGGATGGCGCACACTAAATTCAAAATCATGTACGCAACGTTAGACAATTTATGTGCTGATTTTGAAGCACAATTAACGATTATCATCCGACATCAGTGTAAAGGAGGTGCAGTAGGAGACTTAGTTGACACTGAAAAATTACGAGCTGAGTTTGAGGAGCTGTACATAGGAAGTAAAATATTCGCGGATGAATATCTGCCCGAAGCAACCGCCGAAGCTTCATTGAACAAAACGTTTATAGACCCGAAACCTACCGCTACCCCAAGTACATATTTTCCTATAGAAAAACTATCTATTCCTATATTTAACGGAAATGCAATTGAATACACAAGTTTTCGGAACATGTTCGATATAATGGTAGATAACACCAATATGCCACCAGTCTTAAAGTTTGGATACTTGAAATCACGTTTAGAAGGAGAGCCGTTGAAACTTATAGGCAACCTTATGTTAACGGACAGTAATTATACACTAGCCCTGTCACAATTAACAGCCCGATATTCAAACCGTCGAGTGATCGCAGAACATCATCTGGAACAAATATTTAACGCACCAAAAGCGTTCT
Source organism: Acyrthosiphon pisum (assembly GCF_005508785.2). NCBI lineage: Eukaryota > Metazoa > Arthropoda > Insecta > Hemiptera > Aphididae > Acyrthosiphon > Acyrthosiphon pisum. Next base: position 14,867 of record NW_021770243.1, on the reverse strand, counting down.
TTGGTGACGGGAATTCCATAAGAAAGCTATTGAACAATATTATTGAAACTACTGGAGCCCTACAAAACTTATCATTTGCGGTTGATCAATGGGATCCGATTCTTTTGCACCTTTTACAGAAAAAATTGGATTCACATCTTCGATCCCAGTGGGAACTGTTGGTGGATACTACGGAAGATCCGACTGTCGTAGAGTTTACCACTTTTCTAACAAAATATTGTAAGTCAGCTACCGTCACTGAAAGTCACCATCTACCAAAACCCTTCAAGCAGAATAAAACAACAACCTTGCTCACGAACCAACCGGGTCAACAACACACGGCACAACAAACATCGAAGAATGAAAGCTGGGGAGAAAAGCAATCGTTTACCTGTCAAGTGTGCAAAGTTCAACCGGGACACTTACTCATAAACTGTCCTTTGTTTAAGGAGAAAACACCGACCGAACGTCATAAAATCATCAAAGAGTTGAACAGGTGTTTCCGATGCTTCAGTGCACATAGAGTGGTAGACTGCAAAAACCCGAAAACTTGTAATGATTGTGGTGGGAAGCACCACACTATGTTACATCTTTCAAACACCGAAAAAACCATTGCTGCCGAGCCCGTGACGTTCGCAGCTACCGCAACAAACAGTGTTCGTACATCAGTCCTTTTGGCAACGGCTACCGTGGTTGTGCAAACGAGACATGGATACTCCGTTAACGTAAGAGCTTTATTAGATAGCGCTAGCCAAAGCAGTTTCGTGACAGAACGCTGTGTACATTTGTTGGGTCTTCAGCGGGAAAGTCGAGATATTGTGGTACAAGCTCTGGCCGGTACCCAGGTTCCAGTCGTTAAAGGAAGTACCACCATTAACGTACGGCCCGTAGGTCTCGAAAATCCCCAATTTAATATTAACGCTTTAATATTACCCCGCATAACTGGTCCTATTCCATCAGAACGCGTTTTCACGGAACATTGGTCACATACAGTTGGGTTAAATTTAGCAGACCCTGATTACGACAAACCACTACCTGTCGACATTCTATTAGGTGCAGATGTTTTCCCACAACTAATCTTAGGAGATAAAAGAGTTGGTAACACCGGTCAACCAATCGCTTTATCCACAGTGTTTGGATGGGTATTAATGGGAAGAACCTCATGCGCTACGAAAAAGAAGATTGTCACAATGTGTTCAACACTAGAATCCGTTAACCAAACCTTAAAACGCTTTTTTGAAGTGGAAGAAGTTCCAAATGTCGAAAAAGGTTGCCCGGCGGATTTAGAGTGTGAACGAATCTACCAGTCAACCACAACGCGTCAACCAGACGGTAGATACGTAGTCCATTTACCCTTCCTGAAAAACCCTCCACAACTTGGACAGTCAAAAGATCAAGCCTTGAACCGTTTATATCATTTAGAAAACCGATTTGCAAAAAATCCTGTTTTGCGTGAAGAGTATAACAAAGAAATGAAGGATTACCTAGATACCACCCATATGACAAAATTAAATCAAACCCTTACAAATGAACAGAACACTTATTACATTCCACATCATGCAGTTATACGGCCTGATAGTACAACCACAAAAATGCGAATTGTTTTCGATGCCTCGGCAAACACATCATCTGGGATGTCATTGAACGACAACCTCTATTGCGGAAAGAAGCTCCAACAAGACCTACCCGGGATAATTTTGCGGTTTCGCCTACATCCCATTGTGTTTACGGCAGATATAAAAAAGATGTTTCGTCAAATAGTTGTAACCGAAACCCATCGTCCCTATCAGCGATTGTTATATAGATTCAACCCAGAGGAGCCTGTGCAGGAATATGAAATGAATAGAGTTACTTTTGGTCAAAAATGTTCTCCATTTATTGCGATTCGTACACTACATAAATTGGTCGACGATGAAGCGTCTAACGATGAAGCATTAAAATCTATCGTTCATCAGGATCTCTATGTCGATGACATAGTAACAGGTACAAGTACTCTAAACGAAGCGCTCGAATTGACACAAAACCTAATCACATTATTCGAAAAGGGTAAGTTCGAACTGCGAAAATGGTCAAGCAACTCTGAGCAACTGTTAACCCATATTCCGTTAGAACACCAACAAGTACTTCCAATTACTTTCGAAGAACCTGATTCCGGCTGCACGAAAGTTCTCGGTTTAAGGTGGGACCCGAAAGTGGACTCACTCAGCTACCAATATCAACCCTGTCCAGTAAAATTCAGCAAACGAGCAATACTATCCGAAATCGCGCGTATATATGATCCTCTCGGCCTTCTCACTCCTGTTACAACGGATTTAAAAAGATTAATGAAATACCTCTGGTTGGTTGGAGTAAATTGGGATGAAACAATACCGGAAGAAGCAATGACCTCTTGGACCCAATACCACCGAGAGTTACCCATTCTAGCTACCCTGCAAATTCCTCGCATGGTTACCCATCCAAATGCTACATACGAGTTACACGGTTTTAGTGATGCCTCTGAAGTAGCGTATGCGGCGGCCGTATACCTAAGAATCGATACTGGCACAGAAGTAAAGTGTCATCTCTTGATGGGAAAATCTAAGATAGCACCGGCTAAGAAGATATCTGTTCCGAGACTAGAGTTATGTGGTGCTTGGTTATTAGCTCGCCTTCTTGCGTTTGCGCAAGATAACTTGTCCGCAATCAATATAGAAAAGGTTACCGCGTGGTCGGACTCCACGGTAACGCTACATTGGATAAGAAGTTCAACCTCACGACTCAAAACATTCGTAGCAAATCGAGTATCCAAAATTCAAGACCAGACTCTTGTGGAAAGTTGGCGTCACGTACCAACCAATGACAACCCAACGGACTGTGCATCCCGTGGGCTCAGACCTGACCTTTTAGCCGGCCACGACATATGGTGGCATGGTCCTCCATGCTATTCATACATACATGATATTCAATCTCTTTCACCCTCAAATGGGTCTCTCTGGAGAAAAACCAAAGCTCTTTTAAAGCATAAATCTACCATTCCCCCTCTTCGCTATCAGAACAACAATCTTAATAACTCTAGAAACAAAAAAATACTGCTCAGGACTTTTTCTCGACGTAGCTCAAGCCTTTGACACCGTTTGGCACGATGGTTTATTATATAAACTTAAAAAAATCTTTCCGGCACCCTATTATTTACTTCTAAAATCATACCTAAATAACAGAACATTCAGAGTCAAATTAAAAACCACATTTTCCAGCACACAAAACATTCTAGCCGGTGTCCCTCAGGGAAGCGACATCGCTCCTTTCATATACACATTGTTCACAGCTGACATTCCTACAACGGATAACACCCTAATAGGGACATATGCCGACGACACCGCAATCCTTTCATCTATTCAAGACCCTTTCGAAGCTAGCAGCCTACTTCAAAATCATCTGAACAGCTTATCTCACTGGTTCAAATCTTGGAAAATCAAGATCAACGACTCCAAGTCTTCTCATGTCACTTTCTCCCTCCGCCCCGGGGACTGTCCTCACATAACATTCGAGAATGCAATCATTCCTCACTCAAATGAAGTCAAATATCTCGGCTTATTGTTTGACAGAAGGCTCACCTGGGGCCCCCACCTCAAAACCAAACGCAAACAACTAAATAGCCGCCTTCACATCCTTAGGCCTCTCATGAAATCTAATATGCACATCTCCAACCGTCTACTACTCTACAAATCCCTTCTGCAACCTATCTGGTCATACGGAATCGCTCTCTGGGGTACCACTAAACCATCGAACACTAGAACCATACAAGCATTCCAAGCCATCTGCCTCCGCATGATTGCTAAAGCCCCTTGGTACGTCACAAATGTTGCTCTTCATAATGACCTCCAAATCCCCACCATCAAACATACAGCTATCAAATATTATCTTCGCCTGCACTCCAATATGGAACATCACTCAAACCCCCTCATCGCTCAACTTCATACCAACGCTCTTCCAGACAACCCAGCCAGACGCCTCAATCGTGAATGGCCCAGAGATCTTCTCAACGCACATTAAACTCAACGTGTTTATTACTATCTCTCCCTAAATTTCCACCCACGTAGGAATTTCTAATGTGAAACTCCTACTCATTGTCTTTTTCTCACTGCCTCATTTTATATTCTTTCATTCACATTTACTTATTGTACCATTTTTGTATAGATTGTAAATTTTCACAAATAAACGACATTTTAAAAAAAAAAAAAAAGTTTTTACCGACACAATATTTATATTTATCCAAAAAATTCTCTGCCATATGCCACGCAAGAATCGCCCACTTGAAACATTGCTGGTAATTGTTTTGAAGGTAATGGTGGCCCGTTTCCTATCTATATATGCCGGTAATTCAATATATGACGACCCAGTCATTGGTGTGTAATTGTATATTCCTAATAATAAGCCGTCTATGGCTTCCAAAGTAAAGCCACTACCGCGAGAAAACATAAGCGTCTTCCTCAGCT
>NW_021770243.1:6417-10363 GCF_005508785.2 Acyrthosiphon pisum | reverse complement strand
GATGGGAAATCTAAGATAGCACCGGCTAAGAAGATATCTGTTCCGAGACTAGAGTTATGTGGTGCTTGGTTATTAGCTCGCCTTCTTGCGTTTGCGCAAGATAACTTGTCCGCAATCAATATAGAAAAGGTTACCGCGTGGTCGGACTCCACGGTAACGCTACATTGGATAAGAAGTTCAACCTCACGACTCAAAACATTCGTAGCAAATCGAGTATCCAAAATTCAAGACCAGACTCTTGTGGAAAGTTGGCGTCACGTACCAACCAATGACAACCCAACGGACTGTGCATCCCGTGGGCTCAGACCCGACCTTTTAGCCGGCCACGACATATGGTGGCATGGTCCTCCGTTTCTCCGACAACCTAAAAGAGAATGGCCTGTGGAAAGTACGGTGAGTCCTATTAGTTGTTCAGAGGAAGAAAAGGAAGAAAAACCTATTACGCTTTTGTCCCAAGGAAAAGAGGAAGACTGCCGGCTTCTTTATCAATCAGACAACTTACCAAAAGTTTTAAGACTCACCGTTTATTGGTTAAGACTTCGAGATCGTCTTGGAAAAAAATCGTCCTTACCGATCACTTCTCCACCTACTACAGACGAAACGGACAGAGCACTTCGATCCTTAGTACGCTGGACTCAAAACATATATTTTTCCGACGAAAAAAAAGAGCTCTCCATGGGAAAACCAGCTCGGAAACATTTAAGAAAATTAACACCGTTTCTGGACGACGACCACTTGCTGAGGGTGGGCGGTCGTTTAGGATATGCCGAAATCCCATACAATGAAAAACATCCCTTATTGTTGCCAAAGTCTGCGCGATTGACTGAACTCCTAATAGACTTTACCCACCGGAAAAACGGACATCCAGGTCCACAAACGATACAATATTTACTACGTCAAAATTACTGGATCCTTTCATCCTGAAGTGTCATCAAACAAAGAATCCATCGATGCATACCGTGTTTCCGTGCGAAACCTCGCCTGGCCCAACCTATTATGGGAAACCTACCGTCTTTTCGTATTTCCCAAATAAAGCCATTTAGTAGAACCGGAGTAGATTTTGCTGGACCCTTCCAGGTAAAAGCAGCAATGATTCGAAAAATAAAGGTCACAAAGGCGTACATTTGTATTTTTGTATGTATGGTAACAACAGCAGTTCACATTGAACTAGTTTCCGACCTATCGACTCCATTGTTTATAGCTGCACTTGATCGGTTTATTGGACGAAGAGGGAGATGCACAGACATTTATAGCGATTGTGGAACGAATTTCATAGGAACGAACCGTTATCTACAAGAAGTATACTCCATACTGAAAGGACCTCGCTGTGTTGAAAATGCGGTAGATAATCAAATCCGCTGGCATTTCAACCCTCCAGCCTCCCCTCACATGGGTGGTTTATGGGAGGCTGCCGTAAAATCAACGAAAACTCTTTTACTACGAATTATTCAAGACAGGGTCCTGACGTATGAAGAACTTAATACCGTACTGCACCGAGTCGAGTCAACCCTCAATTCTCGCCCACTTAGTTCCATGTCTTCCGACCCGAATGATTTCCAAGTCCTCACAGCAGGACACTTTCTAACTATGGCACCATTGGTATCCGTTCCTGCACCCCATGATCCGGTTGAACTTAGCAGTATAAGTAGGAGTAAACGCTGGTCATTAATACAACAAATTCACCAACATTTTTGGATCCGGTGGCAGAGAGAATACGTACTATCCCTGCATGAGAGATCCAAATGGACCCGTCCCAATCCCAACCTCCAAGTGGGAGATCTGGTATTAGTGAACGAACCAAGTGCCCCTCTGACCTGGCCTACAGCCCGAGTGGTCGAAGTTCATCCAGGAGCTGATGGGATCGTCCGAGTGGCCAAAGTAAAGCTGTCAACGGGAAAAATCTACACTCGGCCCTCAGTAAAACTGTGTCCTTTACCCCTCTCTGATTGAAGACCGAGTCTTCAAGGTGGGCGGTATGTTTGATAAGCGATAAGACAAAACGCGCCGTCCGTACTATCCACCGTAATATATACATGTGTGCAGCAAGTCAGTCACGGTTCCGCATTCGACAGTAGTGTACCGAGTGCGACTGTCCGATAGTCGGTACCTACCGTTACCGTTCACCCTCTACCGTGGTACCTGTCCATCGTCAACGGTTCACCAATTACCGTCTACCAATTACCATCTACAATTACCGTCTACCATCACCGTCTACCATCACCGTCTACCATCACCGTCTACCATCACCGTCGCCCGGGACTGCAGCCGCCGTCACGGTTTTTTTTCTTTTTATATATTATTTGTGTATTATTTATTATTTTATTGTTAGCCGTAATATCAATTTATACCCTTAGCTGGCCAGCACCTATTGTGCCCTATTCCTTTAATTTTTAATTTTGTTTTGGTTGAATAGTAGGCCGCAACCCGGCTCTCTTGAATACAAACAAATCGTGTTGTTTATTATATATTCTTTGATAAGATTCTACCCAGCACCACCAGAATTGTTTTTACCGTAATACAGTCCACTTTACCATCTACCGTACAGTTTTCATTCCTAAGTTCTTCACAAGTTTGCTCAGTCACTGCACTGCTGCAGTTTGTCAATAATAAGTTTTCAGTGTTTTCACTTTTAGTTTAATTATTTATTTTCGAATTGTAAATGTCAAACAGTAAAATTATACAGGCGATGCAGCCATACAACAGGTTTTAAATTATATACATAATAATATATTATTATATGCATATATTATCAGAAGTATAGGCTGTATTACTATATTCAAGTGATTTTCACTTATTTTAATATATTTCTAATATATATTTTTTTTTAATTAACTTAATAATTGAAATTAAATTAGTTTAACAAAATGTGTTTACTTAACTTTAAACTTAATTGATGTATTAAAAAGTTTATTAACTTGACTTTGATTTTAATTGAACAAAAAATATTTCACATAACTTAACTGAGTTAAAAAAAATCATTAACTTGCCCAGCCTTGCCTTTAAATGCATTTTACATAAAAATGAATTCAAAATTCAAAAAAGTTATAAAAATAATAAAAATTTATCAAGCTTTTTTTTTTAATTCCATAGATATAAGTATATAATATGTCTTATACCTAGACTGACATACCGTCTCCGTTCAGAATCGATTTTCTTATACAATGATATTATATCATTGAATTCAAATTTAATACCATCGATTATACAGTGACCCACTTGTAATCTACTGTACGTCTGTATATCATAGCGACATCCACTTGTCAACCTTTTTTTTATATTTAAATACAAATGTGTAAATTGTAACCCAGAAATAAAATAAAAATTCTTTTTTTTTGTAATAATCAATTTTTCATAATATTATTCAACTTTTTCAGTAGGTAAGTACCTAATTATTAATTTTTAGTTTATAAAACGTCGGTGAAACTGGAGTAATTGTCCATCTTGTCCCCTACAAGAACAAATTTTATTTTCAAATGAATTTATTCAATAATTGTTTTGATCAATTATTTTCTTAACACATATTAACGTACTAATGTGAATTGGCCTACCGCAAGTTGTACAATGTACAATGCCAAAATCATATGAGACTTGAAATAATTGCAGAAATGGCCAAAACCTAAGAAAAAAAAAATGATTTTACGGATTGCAAATGTGTAATATTTAATAGTTAACATGCCATTAAACTAAGACAAGTCTAAAACTTAAACGATTATATGGAAAAATAATTTATGTTTGTTGTCATTAACTTTTTGTTTAAAAATTACTATGTTCGGTATACATCAATATATTATGTATATTTTATTATATAAATTATGTATCCTTAGTCTTTACCTATATTATCCTTGAATTTCAAATATAATACTATCCATTATACAGTGACCCACTTGTAACCTACTGTACAGCAAAGCGACATCCACTTACCCACCTTTATTAATATTTGATATTT
>NW_021770243.1:4931-6367 GCF_005508785.2 Acyrthosiphon pisum | reverse complement strand
ACTTGAAATAATTGCAGAAATGGCCAAAACCTAAGAAAAAAAAAATGATTTTACGGATTGCAAATGTGTAATATTTAATAGTTAACATGCCATTAAACTAAGACAAGTCTAAAACTTAAACGATTATATGGAAAAATAATTTATGTTTGTTGTCATTAACTTTTTGTTTAAAAATTACTATGTTCGGTATACATCAATATATTATGTATATTTTATTATATAAATTATGTATCCTTAGTCTTTACCTATATTATCCTTGAATTCAAATATAATACTATCCATTATACAGTGACCCACTTGTAACCTACTGTACAGCAGAGCGACATCCACTTACCCACCTTTATTATATTTGATATTTATGTTATAATTGTATTACAAAAATACCTACCTATATATAGTGGTGTAATATACATTTATACATTCTTAGTTCATAGTTTTCATTCTTAAGTTCTTCACAAGTTTGCTCAGTCACTGACACTGCTGCTGTTTATCAATAATAAGTTTTCAGTGTTTTCACTATTAGTTTAATTATTTATTTTCGAATTGTAAATGTCAAACAGTAAAATTATACAGGCGATGCAGCCATACAACAGGTTTTAAATTATATACATGATAATTTTATTATTATATGCATATATTATTATATGTATAGGCTATATTACTATATTCAAGTGATTTTCACTTATTTTAATATATTTCTAATATATTTTTTTTTTAATTAACTTAATAATTGAAATTAAATTAGTTTAACAAAATGTATTTACTTAACTTTAAACTTAATTGATGTATTAAAAAGTTTATTAACTTGACTAAAAGTGACCCACTTGTAACCTACTGTACAGCAGAGCGACATCCACTCACCCACCTTTTATTTTTGTGTCTGTCATCACCTTTTAGGACAGTAAAAATGCTTAGATTTTCTTCAACAATATTTTTTCTGATAGAAAAGTGAATCTAGTTGGTACTTTTGGTGGGAGGGGGGGGGGGGTCAAAAGTAAAAATTTCCTGGTAGTTTTCAAAAGCACCGTGTAAAACAAAAAAAAAAAAATCAAGGAAAACGGGAATTTTTACGCAAAATCTGTTTTCGAGAAAATTGTTTTTGGTTTTTGGTGCAACTCTTAAACAAACAACCGTTGTTGATGTATAACACATTATAAATTCCTAATGGATATTGTGATATTCCTGTGTATATTATAGTTGATGTGATAGGTCATTTTTTTTTTTTAATTCCATAGATATAAGTAGGTATAAAATATGTCTTATACCTAGACTGACATACCGTCTCCGCTCAGAATCGTTTTTCTTATACAATGATATTATATCATTGAATTCAAATTTAATATCATCGATTATACAGTGACCCACTTGTAATCTACTGTAAATCATAGCGATATCCACTTGCCAACTTTTTTTTATATTTAAATACAAATGTGTAA
>NW_021770243.1:320-4881 GCF_005508785.2 Acyrthosiphon pisum | reverse complement strand
ATAGCATTTTAATATTTCCCAACTATGGTATAAATATTTTCAGGAAAACAATATAGTTGTCAAAATATTTTAAAAAGTTGCGTAAATAATAAGGAAAGATTTTATTTATATTTTTTGGCCAAGAAGTTCACTTTTAAAAAATATTTTGTAAAAAACATTAACAAAATATTTTAATCATATTTTTTAAAAAAAAATTTCATGGCAACATTATAAAAACATTAATTCAACATTTTTGTGCAATATTATTAGTAAAATCTTCATTATTCGAGCACTCCAAAATATTCACAAAATATTATCATTTCCCAAATGCTGTGTGGGACGTTTCGTCATATACGATTAAATCTATGACGCTCTGGCGGTAACACCCGATTTAACCGTCACAGGTCTTCACTGGTGATTTAACTTCATTGAATGACCAATTAACTGACCGTCGCCGACTATTCTATTTATGTTGACTACAATAATACGTTATAACTATGAAGTTATGAGTAACTATTTTTTATAATCATAAGAACTATGTTTTTTCCTATAATATTTGTAAATTCAACTAGACAACCAGAAATAAAATAAAATAATTCTTTTTTTTGTAATAAGCAATTTTTCATAATATACGGACATATTGTAAGTTTTCATTATTTTTAGTTTTTTTTTCTGTTAATATCAATAAAATTTTATCTATAGGGCCAAAAATTATAAAAAAATTAATACAAGGATCCTGATACATTGTTACAATAGCAGTTGAAAAATACATAGGCACAATTTTTTTTTATAAGCATTTGAAGTTAAAATTTTGACAAAGTTTATCAAATTTAAAATTGAATAATTATTTTGTAGTTAAACATTTATAAAATGTTCAACTTTTATATCTAAGGATTGAAAATTTAAAACAAGATTCCACGTAAATATTTAATTCTGTAACCAAAATTTCTAAGAAATACATAAGCACAGTTTATTTTTATAGTAATTTTAAGTTCAAATTTGGAGGAAATTACATATTAAAAAACCTGGAATAACTATTTTAGTTATTTTTTTTTTTGATTGTATAATATTATTCGTGGGTACTTGAAACTTCTAAAGTATGCTATTATATATCTATGATAGTACCACGGTTTGTTGTTGATGTATAACGCGTTACCTGATGGATATTGTGATATGATTAATTTGTAATTTATTATTAATACCTATTGTCCTATTATAGGTCAATTTTTTTTAATACTATAGATAAATATACCTATAATAGGTATGTCTAATACCTAGACTGACAAACCATCTCCGCTCAGAATCGTTTTTCTTATACAGTGATATTATATCATTGAATCCAAATTTAATACTATACATTATACAGTGACCTTCTCGTAACCTACTGTACAGCAGAGCGACATCCACTCACCCACCTTTTTTTTTTTGTGTCTGTCATCACCTTTTAGGACAGTAAAAATGCTTAGATTTTCTTCAACAATATTTTTTCTGATAGAAAAGTGAATCTAGTTGGTACTTTTGGAGGGAGGGGGGGGGGGTCAAAAGTAAAAATTTCCTGGTAGTTTTCAAAAGCACCGTGAAAAACAAAAAAAAAAAATCAAGGAAAACGGGAATTTTTACGCAAAATCTGTTTTCGAGAAAATTGTTTTTGGTTTTTGGTGCAACTCTTAAACAAACAACCGTTGTTGATGTATAACGCATTATAAATTCCTAATGGATATTGTGATATTCCTGTGTATATTATAGTTGATGTGATAGGTCATTTTTTTTTTTAATTCCATAGATATAAGTAGGTATAAAATATGTCTTATACCTAGACTGACATACCGTCTCCGCTCAGAATCGTTTTTCTTATACAATGATATTATATCATTGAATTCAAATTTAATATCATCGATTATACAGTGACCCACTTGTAATCTACTGTACATCATAGCGACATCCACTTGCCAACCGTTTTTTTATATTTAAATACAAATGTGTAAATTGTAACCCAGAAATAAAATAAAATAAAAATTCTTTTTTTTTGTAATAAGCAATTTTTCATAATATTATGCCACTTTTTCAGTAGGTAAGTACCTAATTCTTAATTTTTAGTTTATAAAACGTCGGTGAAACTGAAGTAATGGTCCATCTTGTCCCAACTAAAACAAATTTTATTTTCAAATGAATTGATTCAATAATTGTTTTATAATTAATAATAATTAATTTTTTTACCACATGTCAACGTACTAATGTGAATTGGCCTACCGCAAGTTGTACAATGTACAATGCCAAAATCATATGAGATTTGAAATAATTGCAGAAATGGCCAAAACCTAAGAAAAAAAAAAAAATGATTTTACGGATTGAAAATGTGTAATATTTAATAGTTAACATGGCATTATACTAAGACAAGTGTAACACTTTAACGATTATATGGAAAAATAATTTATTTTTGTTGTCATTAACTTTTAGTTTAAAAATTACTATGTTAGGTATATATCAATATATCATGTATAGTTTATTATATAAATTCTGTATCCTTAGTCCTTACCCATATTATCTTTGATAATATGTTAACTTAAATGCCTATGTAATGATTATGTGAATACATATTTAGTTAGTAAATATTTATTTTTCTGTTTAAGTAGAATAATATTTATTGCTAATTCAATAAATAAATAAAATTAACTCTTACTTCATAACTACTTGATGATCCATTATAATGGTTTTTAATTCATCATATATTGAATCATGTACATTAGATGTTTCGTTTTTAATATCATCCGTGGCATCTACAATCAAACAAAACAATCACGTTAGTATTTCAATAGTTTAGTAAGTATAAAAAGTATAAGCAAATTTTGGAAACAATAGCGTTGTACAATGTTTTTCTTCAGTCATACTAATTTGGCCAACGAAAACACACTAAAATTATACATACAAGCCTAGAAAAGTTACTAACAAGAGAAGATGGTCAATGGCAAATCAAAATTTTGAGATGACATTGTTATTAAAATTTAATAGATATTTAAAATAAAAATATATTAGTTTTTTTATAATTTTTAAATGATTGAGTAATTTATTTTTTGAATCATAAATGTTACAATAAAGCACCTAAGCACATTCGAGCTAAAATTTAAATTTAAATTTATCCAGAGTGAAATATAGATTTCTAAAATAATATGTAAATATGGTATGTATCTCTATGTATAAGTATATAAGTATCCAAATGATTAACACGTCTTATTAGTTATTTTTATGCCTTTTCAGTGCATTTTTCTATTTTTTTTTTAATCAACTTAACAAGTTAATTGAAGTTAAGTTAAGTTAACATTATTTGTTAACTCAATTTAAACTTAATTGATGTTTTATTAATGTCAATTAACTTAATTTTTAACTTTATTGAGAAAAAAATACTTTACTTAACTTATAATGAGTTAAAATATAGCATTAACTTGCCCAGCCTTGAAAAAAATTATAACTGTAATTTTTAGAATTATTTTTGAAGTTGTGTTTTATCAATTATTATCGTTTTAAATTTCTACTAAGAATACAACACTATCCTATGTTGAGTATAGATGACCAAAACTAAAGTTGATACCTTCATATTTTGTGTACAGTCTAAATCAGCATTCAAATAAAAAACAATTTGGGTATAACATTGGTAATATAAATTAATCCAAACTAGTATTATATATGTAGCATATTAAGTGAACTTTTCAACTGTATTAGACAATTCATATATTAATATTTTATTTAGTTATAGGAAATCCGTATACCAGATACAAGCTTAGAGTGGTTGGTATACGTATCGGATCTTTATATTATTATTATAATATTCTTATTATCATTCTTATATAATTGTATTATACAGAAATAAAATAAATAAAAAATAAATAATTGATTTTAGCTATTGAAAAAAAACTAGATACGAAATTTCGGTATAAACCACAAAAAATATATTTATCGGTGAGCTCACAATAATCTTTAAGTATATGATTAGCTGTAAGACAGTAAAAGGGTTGAACTCACTATTTCAATATAGGTACATAATTTTAAATGTATACAAATTTCAATAAAATAAGTTTCATAAGATAGTAACTTTTAACTTAAACTAAACCCACAATAACTAAATTTTAAAAGCTAAACAATTTAATTGAAATAAATACTATGCATCAAAATGTGTTTGTTCTAATCAAACTCAAAAATTTGTTCTTCAACTAAAAATGTATATAGTGTGTAGAATCGAACTGGAAGTGAAAGATATGTTCAACATTAAATTGAATACCCGTGCTAAACATACTTTTTAATATCAAACTGAACAATTAGAATTTGGTTCGATTTTTCTAACTTCGAACAGTTCACCCTACTCCATACAATTGAGTAGTATGTATAATATACACTATTCGGTGTGCCTAAAAATTCGTACTCACCTATAATTGGGGAATGTTGGCCGCGAAATGATTTTTGTCCAACCGATTCGAAAGCAGAGCAAATAATTTGCATCTGGCTGCACATACCAAAGCATAGCGTAACCAGCAGAATATTGAATATTAAGAAATATAATATCATAAAGGTGACGAACGATGCCTCTATG
>NW_021770243.1:0-220 GCF_005508785.2 Acyrthosiphon pisum | reverse complement strand
AAGTAAAACGTATAATAGTGTGCGTTGTACGTGTCGTCAGTTGCGATTGATTATAAATTCAACGCGTTCTGGCGGTAATATCCGCTGGAACCGTCACGGTCTTTGACTGTTGATTTACATTCACTGAATGCTAAGGTAATGACAAAGTATATTACTATACTCGTAAAATACATGATCGCATATATTATGTTCGTTAACAACGACAAGCACTCTCGCCAAC
>NW_021770242.1:1124-1340 GCF_005508785.2 Acyrthosiphon pisum | reverse complement strand
ATATTTTTTAACTGCTGTTGTACAATATACTAAGAGCATTGTATTAAGTTTTCAAGCTTTTGGACCCAACGAATTCAATTTAATTGATGCTTGGAATTTTAAATTATGACCTCCCAATCTGTACTACTACTAATAGAATCGCGATTTGCTATTAGAAAAACACATCATATTTTGTAAATCAATATATTATTATTATTATTATTATTATTCTTTCGC
>NW_021770242.1:0-1024 GCF_005508785.2 Acyrthosiphon pisum | reverse complement strand
TCCGCGCAGTCTATATAAACAAGTTACATAAATCATTAGAGAATCTCCTAGGGGGTCGGTACTTTTTGTAAATATAGTGGCCCTAAAAAGGGCCGTTTTAATTGTTAGATATAAGCTCGAAAAGAAATTATTTGGAGCTCGTGTATTTGGTGACGGCTTTGGTTCCCTCACTGACGGCGTGCTTGGCCAATTCGCCGGGCAACAAGAGGCGGACGGCGGTTTGGATTTCCCGACTGGTGATAGTTGAACGCTTGTTGTAGTGAGCCAAACGACTGGATTCAGAAGCGATACGTTCGAAGAGATCGTTGACGAAACTGTTCATGATGCTCATTGCCTTTGAGGAAACGCCAGTGTCTGGGTGCACTTGCTTCAGCACTTTGTAGATGTAGATAGCGTACGATTCTTTCCTCTTGGGCTTGCGTTTCTTGTCGGATTTGGCGATGTTCTTTTGAGCCTTACCGGACTTCTTCATCGCTTTGCCGCCTGCGGATTTACCTCCTGGAGCCATGTCGATACGAGTGTAGTTGAAAAATGCTTGTTGACAACTGGTACGATTGAGTCTGAATGATGCCCAGAATTTGGAAAAAATGAGTATATATTACCAAACCAAAGCTATACGTCGATCGTTCATTGGTCGAAAAGTTCTAAGTATGATGGACTAAACAGGATTCGAAGGAGGTTACGTGGTAATTGAAAATAATGATTTATCTACGAGAAAAAAATAAAAATGCCGATTAAAAACCACATTGTTCAGTAGCGTTTGATCGGCAAACGGTGTCAAGTTGCTTCGTCTAACTGTTTCGATCTATCCAATAGCAGAAATGGTTTTCCTATTTTTGCCTATATTAAGGTGCAGATCAAAAATTTTTGGTATCATTCGTCAGTTGAATTCTACGCAGAGCAGTCGTCAATAACTATCAGTCATGAGCGGAAGAGGCAAAGCAGGAAAAGCGAAAGGAGGCAAATCCAAGACCAGATCGTCCCGTGCCGGACTCCAGTTCCCGGTCGGTCGTATCCATCGTCT
>NW_021770241.1:3217-4529 GCF_005508785.2 Acyrthosiphon pisum | reverse complement strand
TACTAATTTTTTTAATTTTACATTTAGAAATTGTTGGATATTAATATTGAATCGTTAGAAGCTGAAATGACTGTAATTAAAAATAGTATTCAAAATTCTGATTTTGATCTTAGTGATGTGTTACAAAAAGTAGACCAGAACGTTTTTGCCAATTTATATAAACTCTTGCAAGTTGCTTTAACTCTGCCCATCAGCTCTGCTTCTTGTGAACGTTCTTTCTCTGTCATGCGGAGAATAAAAACATGGATCAGATCTAGTATGAACCAGGATAGATTTACAGATATGTCAATTTCACATATTGAAAGAGATATTTCAAATATAATCGAGTCAGAAAACATTTTAAATAACTTTGCTTTGAAGAATAGGCGTATAGATTTGTAATCTTCATAACTATTTTATTATATTTCATATTACATAATATAGACTATTGTGTATATTTTATTTACTGTTATTATATGAAAATAAAGTTATAATTTAAGTTTAAAAATGTCAAAATAAAGAAGTATACTGTATGTACATACAATTTTTGGTGTTAAATAATATTATTAATTATTATATTAGGTATAGATGGTATAATATATATTTTATAGTTTTATGTAATTCAGGTAAAACAAAGAATTTTTATGCATTATTAATTATTCTAAATTTTAATCTTTTTTTAGATAATTCATGCAAATTAAAACTTATATTATGGTATGCAAAATAAATAAATAAATATTTGTGTGGGGGCAATTATGTTTCCATAGGTACCTCATTTTGCTATAAAACATTTTTGGGACTCCAGCCCCCCCTATTTTAAAGGGCTAGTTTCGCCTATGGCCATAATGTCAGTCATGACTTTCATTGTTTAGTTGATTGTTGGTAGTTAAAATAAGTAGTCACGTTTTCTATTTAAGCTCCGTACCTAAAATACGAAAATCAAGGACAGGAAGGAATAGGATATACGTACACGTCATATTCGTACGATTAGGTGTAGAGTGTAGACATTATCATTGCATGGATTTGAACGTACAGTATAAATACGACCGAACGCCGTTTTTGTGAGAACTGAGAAGAATGCTGACAGTGGTGGTTTTGACATGACAATTGTATTTTTAGCAGCACTGCCACGTAAGACGCAGTCTTATGTACAGTGGTTACGCTCATAGACCTATAAACTAGATTATAGGTGTATTGTTACGCTCATAGGCGTGCGCACGGGGTGTGCAGGGTGTGCAGCTGCACACCCTGCAAAAATGTGTGCATACTTTAATTTGTTATGAAACATTGTTTAATTATTTAAAACTGATTATTGAGAGTTGGTATAATTTAT
>NW_021770241.1:0-1150 GCF_005508785.2 Acyrthosiphon pisum | reverse complement strand
TACAATAGATCAGAAGTCTCAAACTCAAATACCAGTGGGATAAATATTTATATATATTATATATTTCAAAGATCCAAGGGCAAAACATGTCGCAGACCTTTTTTTGTTTATTACTTACGCTTACAACATTTATAATTTTTATTTGAATACATTTTTATTTGAATATAAATAAGGTTTGATTTTCTTCACAATGCATAAAATTTAATTAAATTCTTAATATTTGTATTAAAAAATGTTTATTTTGTGCAAATTTTTTCAAGTAGGTTGCCTAAAGTTGCTATAAAGTTGCAAAATATTGGCACAAGTCCGAAGTCGGTAGGAAAAAGTCGGGGGGCTAGCCCCCCGAACTTGTTTCCGGGAAAAGTCGGTAAAAAAAGAGGTTGCAAATTTTTTCAAGTAGGTTGCCTAAAGTTGCTATAAAGTTGCTAAATATTGACACAAGTCCGAAGTCGGTAGGACAAAGTCGGGGGGCTAGCCCCCGGAACTTGTTCCCGGGAAAAGTCGGTAAGAAAAGAGGTTGCAAATTTTTTCAAGTAGGTTGCCTAAAGCTGCTATAAAGTTGCTAAATATTTGCACAAGTCCGAAGTCGGTAGGACAAAGTCGGGGGGCTAGCCCCCGAACTTGTTTCCGGGAAAAGTCGGTAAAAAAAGAGGTTGCAAATTTTTTCAAGTAGGTTGCCTAAAGTTGCTATAAAGTTGCTAAATATTGGCACAAGTCCGAAGTCGGTAGGCTGCGTGAAGTTGGCCCCCCAATTTTATTATGCCGGTTTTGGTCACGAAGTAATAGGTTGCAAATTTTTTAACGTTGGTTGCTAAAAGTTGCTAAAAGGATGCTAAATATTGGCACTTGTTTCGAGTCTCTATGTTAAAGTCGGGGGGCCAACTTCACATACGTAAAATGAACACCCAAAAAACACCCGAAATAACCCAAAACCCGAATTTCCATTTGGGTTTACCGGAAACCCGAATTATTGAAAATTAAGTGGCATATCGATTTGTATGTATTTTTTGCAACTAACGCGACTAAGAAGATAAGAAGATAGTAGCGTAAGTTTGTAATGGATAACTCAATTTTTTTTTGTAACTAACAATAATTAATTAAAAATTAAAAATGACCTTGAATGTTGGGATGATTGTTTTTATTTTATTTC
>NW_021770240.1:16964-17727 GCF_005508785.2 Acyrthosiphon pisum | reverse complement strand
ATTTATTTTATCCGCCGTGGATTATTTTTTTTTAAATACGTAACGTTCAATTAGATGGATTTTTAAAATACATGTCGTTAGATTTTATTTTTCAGTCACGGGTTGATTAGATTTTTAATAGATTAGTCAATTTATTATTTTCATTAGTTATTAATATTAGGTTTTTTTTTTTATTTTTAAAGATTCTTACACCGTTGCCGTCAACGGGAAACGTGTTTCGACCGCCAATACCACCTCAGCTGCTAACGCTAAAAAAATTAGATTGAATCTCGTCAAGTCACCCGGGTTTGTTGAGATTTTGTCGTCCGCAAACCGTAAAATAGTTTGGTATTATGCTAAAAATATTACTAATACAATGATATATTCTGACTTTCTCCGCCCGCTTATGCCTGAGCTAGTCAATTTATTGAAAACCCACGTGAAAAAGCATGTGATTAAATTCAATTTGAAACTCGAGGCAACATACAACCGGCCCAACGTACCAAACTCGTCAGAGAACCGGGCATTCAAAACTTCGGCGGAAGAACTTTATCCGCATAGTGACATTAGAACGATTGTAGAGAGGGCGTATATAAAGTTGATGAAGGAGAAAGATGACTACAGTGGGAGGGGGAGTGGGTTTTCTCTAGAGTCAATAGACGGCTTGTTGTTGGCGGTATATAAATATACACCGTTGGGTGGCTCGTCGTATATCGAGTTGCCAACGTATATCGACAGAAAACGGGGTACAATAAATCCACAAAACACAGACCAGGAATGTTTT
>NW_021770240.1:15714-16864 GCF_005508785.2 Acyrthosiphon pisum | reverse complement strand
CAAATATTTGCGGCGCCAATCTGGACCTGTTGAGCTGGAGCAGGTGAGTGATGATGGGTGTAGCTGGTATCGGTCTCAAATGGGTTCGAATGTTGACAATTCGTTGGGAAAAATAAATTAATATTGTATAAGATAGAAATAAAACTTTTATATTACTAATACATACCATGAATATTTTTCAGATGTCTATTGACATGCGCTTTATAGTTGAAATGTCGATGTACATACGGTACACGGAAAACGTATACCGGTATGAGTTATTTCATGTCTAACCAAACTGCCTTTTCGTCTAAAAACCAACGGACACTGCACGCATTTAAACATATTGGTAGGTAATTACGAGAGAGAAAAAAAAAAAATAATAATAATTGATTATATTTTAAATAATGTCAAGCAAATAATAAATGCTGAAAAAAAACACGAAGGGGGCAAACGCATAGAACGTGTACAAGTAACTGTGACACACTGAACGCTGTTGACAACGGCAGCTGGTATAGTACAAGGTCGTATCGATAACAAAGGGATAATAGCCATCTATTCAATGGATATATACGATTATTTGAACGTTTCAAAAAAACCTACACCGTACACCAAATGTAGACATGCAGTATATATTTCTGATATTTAACAATAAGCATTTATTTCGTGATTTTCGGCTATTTGAATAAATCTACAACAACATACTAAAATAAATATATGCGTCATACATTACTGATGTACACTTGAAGACAGACTGATTGAATGCCGACTCTTGCGGAGCCTATAGTATCCGTTTCACATTCACGTGTTGTAGATATTTTTAATATTTTACGATTTACATTTATTTCGTGAATTTCAATAAAATCGTAATAATCTACACTGTATTCGACGTCGTCGTCAGTCGTCAATGTAGTTACATTTGAAAAATACCTACACCGTAGTAAAAATGTTGCTACACAGTAGATATTTCTGATATTTAACAATAAGCATTTATTTCGTGATTTTCGGCTATTTGAATAAATCTACAACAACATACTAAAATAAATATATGCGTCATACATTACTGATGTACACTTGAAGACAGACTGATTGAATGCCGACTCTTGCGGAGCCTAGTATCCGTTTCACATTCACGTGTTGTAGATAGTTTGTAGTATTTTACGATTTACAT
>NW_021770240.1:14050-15664 GCF_005508785.2 Acyrthosiphon pisum | reverse complement strand
GAAACTAGTACAACAATCGCTATCCAGGGACTTGACGTGGCCCAATTAAAGCTGAAATAAATCGTGTAACTGGAATATTCGATGAAAATTCATTACCAAATCATGGAACATATATTTCAGATTTAAACTCACGTTTGGAGATCATTGAAGGCAAAAATATCAAGAAAACTTAATTTTATTTAATATACTTACTAAATAGTTAAATATATGAAAAATTGAAGTACAATATCAGTCGACCTGTATACTTCATTGTATGCGGTAGTCCTCTGTCAGTGATATAAATATTTACAATAATTTAATAAAACCTGTAATTATGTCGTCGGCTATCGTAGAGGTCCAATGCATTCTTGGAGTAAAAAATAAATATTTTATTAAAGAAATGTCTATAGTCGACACAGCAACATGGGCAACTCAACACTGGATTTTTAAAAATTCAAAAACTATGCAAGACAACAAGAGTCGAAAAACTAACAAGTGGCTGGAACATAACTATCATAAACTAACTATAGAATATGGTGATGTTGAATATGAAGAATTAAGTAGAATATTGAACTCATTAAAATTCACCTGCATTTATGTCAAAGGCGAACAGAAAAAACAGATGCTCGCAGAATTTATACCTCAAGTCGCACTAATCAACATCGAAGACCTTGGATGTCCACGTTTGGATCAAATTTGTGACGAAGAAACCTTACCTTGCTGTATTTTTCATATGGAATTCAATCCAAAACAATGTACATTCTATAAAGTATTTGCTATAAGGAAATGGTTTATAAATAATTCTTAAAAATTGTTATTATAATATGTACATTTTATTTAATAAACATAATAATAATATTATATATTTTAACAATTGTTTTTTTTATTTTATTTATATGCTAACATAATATAGGTACAAGTATAATAGCCGCCAAGTCCACATAAAAATCTTCTGTCTGAACATGATACACTAGTGAATCTGGAAAAAAAAAAATGATATTAAATAAAAATATATTATATGAATGTAGTATATTTACCTGTGTCAGTGTACATAAGCTTAATTCTATCTCCATAATGTTTCTGCATGACATTATAGTGGTAATCATACATTAACGTTTTGCTAATATCTAATACAGCAAATCCTGCAAATAATAAATATATATTAATAAATGTAATTATAAGTGTACATTATATAATTTAAAAAAGTATATTTACCAATATATATAGGTTTGTCAAATTTTATAATTTTGTTCTCAAGCGTTACAGCGTTAAGGTTCTCGTTGTAATTTGTGCAGTGTTTAAATGTACACTTATTAATCAATTTTTGTAACCTCCTCTCACATGACACCAACTCCATCTTCATTTCCTTCCTTTTAGACTGCATTGTTTTACCTAGAAAATCAAACACAAAATATCAGTAAAAATGTTTATATACATATTATTATATAATAAAGTTGCATACCAAATACAGCGTTATTCATAAGTTTAAAAAAGTCCTTCTCAAACGCATTCTTCGCCTTTTTCCTCAACTCTGTGTTTAATTCTATATATTTGGCTAACCAGTCAGACTGGTTAAACTGAATAACCCTATGTACCTATAAAAAAATTATTACAATCTGTTTAAAATCTTATAAA
>NW_021770240.1:10049-12506 GCF_005508785.2 Acyrthosiphon pisum | reverse complement strand
CTCGTGCTTTCTATAATTTCTCCTACACAATATTTATATTTATCGGATACATTATTTGCCGCATGTCTCGCCAAAATTGCCCACTTAAAACATTCCTGGTCTGTGTTTTGTGGATTTATTGTACCCCGTTTTCTGTCGATATACGTTGGCAACTCGATATACGACGAGCCACCCAACGGTGTATATTTATATACCGCCAACAACAAGCCGTCTATTGACTCTAGAGAAAACCCACTCCCCCTCCCACTGTAGTCATCTTTCTCCTTCATCAACTTTATATACGCCCTCTCTACAATCGTTCTAATGTCACTATGCGGATAAAGTTCTACCGCCGAAGTCTTGAATGCCCGGTTCTCTGACGAGTTTGGTACGTTGGGCCGGTTGTATGTTGCCTCGAGTTTCAAATTGAATTTAATCGCATGCTTTTTCACGTGGGTTTTCAATAAATTGACTAGCTCAGGCATAAGCGGGCGGAGAAAGTCAGAATAAATCATTGTATTAGTAATATTTTTAGCATAATACCAAACTATTTTACGGTTTGCGGACGACAAAATCTCAACAAACCCGGGTGACTTGACGAGATTCAATCTAATTTTTTTAGCGTTAGCAGCTGAGGTGGTATTGGCGGTCGAAACACGTTTCCCGTTGACGGCAACGGTGTAAGAATCTTTAAAAATAAAAAAAAAAACCTAATATTAATAACTAATGAAAATAATAATAAATTGACTAATCTATTAAAAATCTAATCAACCCGTGACTGAAAAATAAAATCTAACGACATGTATTTTAAAAATCTGTTTACACCGTTGTATTATTACGGTAATTATACGTATTATTTATATATAAATCTAATTGAACGTTACGTATTTAAAAAAAATAATAATTTAAAATAAAAATAAATAAAACTAACCTGTATCCTCAAATGCGTCCATTGCTTTCATACACAATATATCGTTATCCTCAAAGTCGTCCATTGCTTTCATACACAATATATCGTTATCCTCAAAGTCGTCCATTGCTTCCATACACAATATATCGTCGTCGTCGGATATCGCATTCGATCCACCGGCCGGGACATCGGGGACAAATATTTGCGGCGCAATCTGGACCTGTTGAGCTGGAGCAGGTTGAGTGATGATGGGTGTAGCTGGTATCGGTCTCAAATGGGTTCGAATGTTGACAATACCTTGGGAAAAATAAATTAATATTGTATAAGATAGAAATAAAACTTTTATATTACTAATACATACCATGAATATTTTTCAGATGTCTATTGACATGCGCTTTATAGTTGAATGTCGATGTACATACGGTACACGGAAAACGTATACCGGTATGAGTTATTTCATGTCTAACCAAACTGCCTTTTCGTCTAAAAACCAACGGACACTGCACGCATTTAAACATATTGGTAGGTAATTACGAGAGAGAAAAAAAAAAAAATAATAATAATTGATTATATTTTAAATAATGTCAAGCAAATAATAAATGCTGAAAAAAAACACGAAGGGGGCAAACGCATAGAACGTGTACAAGTAACTGTGACACACTGAACGCTGTTGACAACGGCAGCTGGTATAGTACAAGGTCGTATCGATAACAAAGGGATAATAGCCATCTATTCAATGGATATATACGATTATTTGAACGTTTCAAAAAAACCTACACCGTACACCAAATGTAGACATGCAGTATATATTTCTGATATTTAACAATAAGCATTTATTTCGTGATTTTCGGCTATTTGAATAAATCTACAACAACATACTAAAATAAATATATGCGTCATACATTACTGATGTACACTTGAAGACAGACTGATTGAATGCCGACTCTTGCGGAGCCTATAGTATCCGTTTCACATTCACGTGTTGTAGATATTTTTAATATTTTACGATTTACATTTATTTCGTGAATTTCAATAAAATCGTAATAATCTACACTGTATTCGACGTCGTCGTCAGTCGTCAATGTAGTTACATTTGAAAAATACCTACACCGTAGTAAAAATGTTGCTACACAGTAGATATTTCTGATATTTAACAATAAGCATTTATTTCGTGATTTTCGGCTATTTGAATAAATCTACAACAACATACTAAAATAAATATATGCGTCATACATTACTGATGTACACTTGAAGACAGACTGATTGAATGCCGACTCTTGCGGAGCCTAGTATCCGTTTCACATTCACGTGTTGTAGATATTTTTAATATTTTACGATTTACATTTATTTCGTGAATTTTGACATTTTTGACATTTTTAAAAAAACCTACACCGTAGTAACAATAGTGATATGCAGTATATATTTCTGATATTTAACAAAAAGCGTTTATTTCGTGAATTTCATGATTTTTGAATAAATCTACAGCAGCAGATGCTGATAGTAGGAGTTAATTACTGATAAAGAGATTTATACACCGCACACGTTACGAATAATCGTTATCACTGATG
>NW_021770240.1:316-9392 GCF_005508785.2 Acyrthosiphon pisum | reverse complement strand
TCGTCTCCAAAACAGGGTGATAAAAAGAAAACTCTTTTCTCAAAATCGACACGTGTCTCTCTCCTCGGAGTCCTCGGCGAGGAGTGAGTACTAAGTTCGGTTACATAATTTTTTCAGATTATCGAACTCTTCCGGTCACAGATTCTCCGGATTCGCCTACCATGCACTGTGCAATGGAATATTTCAGCGATGTTTTTACAAAATTAATTTGTAACTTGTAATCCGCATGATATTGCAATGTGTATGGATCTGCTTATGTCCCGAGAAAGTAACTTCAATTTTAATTTTTAATATATATGAATAAAATGTTTTATCCTAACATTTAATGCACATCACAAATATATCATATTATAATTCCATATACGTTATCGGTAGCATTCCAAACACGTTACAAGCAACACTCCATGATGCACATTAGATACAAGCAACATTCAATGAATAAATAACCTCTCCATTTGTCAACACTATTTGTACAACTGAAAAATAAAATAAAAGTGTATGCTTATTCACAGCTATATGCTGTTTGGTTGAAAATGTCCGTTTGAACTGTTTGAAGTTGAAAGCAAATTGTTGAATTGTAGGTAAAAATAAATTTTTTCATGTAAATATTTTTTTAAGTTTTTCAATAAGTCTTCAGAGAAAAATGTGTGTACAATATGTGCATATAATATATTATTATAAAGTGTAGGTGCGACGATTTTCGAGTATGTATTTGAACTTTTACATAATATATATGTTTAAAAGTATACCTAATACCTATATATAGACATCATATATGGGTATTGCGGGTAAGCCACTCGACGGTGCAATTTATTTTAAATCCTGGTCTTCAATTATCGATGTGACTATATACCGCGGTATACCAGAGCGTAGTGGAGGTCACGTGCATCAGCAGCAGAAAGAGCGCGTGCTATGTATACGGCTGATTCGTGTTTACCGTTCCCATCAATATTATGTTTACACAGTCATTGCGGTCGACTTCAGGTGTACATTTTATGAAATTAAATTTTGCCCACACGCACAAGACAAGACTGCTGCAGGGATACGGAGGGAAAACAAAAACCGCGGACTGGTCGCGGTACCCGTCAACGTGATTGTTGTGCATCGGTATAAAATAGTAGGTATACATAAAATATATACAAAGATACCCACGAGTATGAGGCGCGGGTCGAGGGGTCTCCCCCGAAAAGGATATTGTGCAAATATTTGCGCCCCGGGCCGAAAAAAACATAAGTACCGACTCGTCGCGTCGCGGTCTCATCACAATATAATAATATAATATCCGTTGTACCCGCTGCGGTGTAACCACCACTACCACTACCACTAACCGCGTGTTGTTGTGGGAACCCGCGACGGTGCGGCGGTTAATGGGCCGTCGCTAATACGGCGCGGTCGTCTCCAGCCATTCATTATACGCCGCGCTCGTATAATATTATCATATTATGTGCATTGCAGTCGTCCGATCCGGTCTCGTTCTAATTTGGCGCGTGTGCTCGTCGTGACGTATCCCAAAAACCTACCCTCGCGGCGTGTGTGAGTTCGAGTGTGTGTGTACAATGCAGTGAAAATCAGGCGGACTTGGCCCTCTCGGAAAAACGAGAAAATCACACACACACACGCCGCTGCAGCGGACACTGTTTCTCTTTATTGCTATAAACAAATGTCACGCAGAAATATTTTACGAGTGCGTGTCGGCGGGTGTGTGTGTGTGTATAATAGTGAATAATCGCGGAAATGTCGTACATTATAATATCATATATTATATTATTATTGTACTACATTTTATTCTCCCACGTGCCGCTCTCCGTCGAGTGTGTTTACATACCGCGTGGTCCGACACGCGACTTTTACGAGTCGTTGTCGTCGGCGCACAGCCACCGTCGATTAATATATTATACGGCGTGTTTACCGTATCGCGCATGTGATAATATATCATATCGTCTCCGTCGACAAGTATTAAACACAATATGTGTGTGTACCTACGCGTATTGTGGTGCTTCGAGGGACCAGCCTTTGTATCGTGTGACAATTAATCGCGACGGACTATAACGAGTCTCGATAGCGCCTCCGTCATCCACCCTCCCATCACAGAGCTCTGTCTGTGTCCGCTACACGCACAGTTATGACGTTATAACTTCGCGTAATGTTTATCGTAGACATAACTATTACGTCTAATCATTATTTTACATCCGCGTTCCTATAATATTTCTGTTTACACATCGAAACGGGCTTTTGACCGATTGGGACTTAAAAATATTTGTCGAGCTGGGGCTGGACCACGTTTTTGAAAACGAAACATCTAATAGTAGACTTCGCGGAAGAAAATGAACTTACACATTTAATATAATATATTATATAGACATACTAGCTCTTCCACTTGACGAAAAAAAATCATGTGTGAGCTACCATTTGAGGGATACTTTTACCTCATTTGCCCGAATAACTTATGTGAATCATTTAAATACAAAAAAAAATATACCAACTATTTCTCTTATATAACCTAAAGCAACCATTATTAAACACACATTTCCATCGTAAATCTCAAAATCCCTGTTTGAGCACCTCTCCGGGTTGGAACTAATATCGGGTCCAATTGTGAATCAAAACCATCCAAAGAAGTGGGAACCACTCAAACACACACAAGAAATGTCATATAAATGGATCCAGCCGTTTAGGAGGAGTTCAGGGACATACACACGGACAGAAGAAATATATATTAAACATATTATAAATAACAAATAGCTGCTATTGCAGCTTGATATATAATAATATTGAATTATCATTTTTCGAAAAATGTTTACGGCTAGGTTGTCGGCCAATACATTTTTGAGATGTTTTAAACAACAATAATTATATAATGCTTACAAGGTACAGTACAAATAATTATATCTCTATTACCTAATCCTTATGAATATTGTAAATGCGTTGGCTGATTATGGGTGTTGACGGGCTGGTCTAAGGGAACAAAAGCCACTAGCTTCCTAGGAATTTTCATGTCACTTTTTCTGGTAGGTAATCATAATTTTGAAATAGTATGATAAGATTTTTATGTATCAAAGTATCAAAATATACAGTTTATTCTTTAAAAATGTTTTTCCAATCCCTAGACTCTAGAGTAATAATGGATATAATGCCGAGAAAACTTTTTTCATTACCTATTTGAACAGCTATTTGTGTGTCGCTCTAAGAACTGTATTAGATTTTCTGAACTGGGCCTGTGGAGAAATGCTTGACCGGTGTGGCGACGTTAGTAGGTGTTAATTGTTAACTCTGTTATTTTTAATATATTAACAATGATAATGTATAAATATATTTTTTTAAATATGCTGTTAAGAGTTAAGACCATAAATAACATCCAATATAATGGGTAAAAACTGGGTAAAAATTATGATCATTACAACTTACTAGGTGTAGGAAGGGATTCGTCTAAACGTTTAAATTACTTATATACCTAATATTTTATATAGATCGCTAATTGTTTAATGTTTTGGACTTTTATTAAATTACCCAATAAATGTTTTTAAAAACCTATGAATAAACATATAATTTAAATATGAAATATAATAATTATTGAACTCGGTATTATAACAATATTATTTTCCTATCGCAAAAGAACAGATTCATCGTATAATAACCTAGCGGTAGTTTAATGAAATTATATTTTTGTTGTCATTCTCTCTCGACGGGACTTTGATGGCTTTGTCGGATTTACGAGAGAGAAAAAAAATGTGATTACCATCGATTATAAAATTCGTATTTATTGTATTATTTTGATAAATCCGGTCCGACCGCGGCTGACGTCGTCGTCGTCGTCGTCTGGTCGTGTTCAACGAACCGACCAATTGTTGTGTTTGTTTGTGTCGCGGTCGTCCGCCGCCGGCCGAATTGCATACTATTATTATTATTGTTTTCCTCGAGGGCTGCGGCGGCGGTGCGTCCGGAACGTATGGCCGCGGCGCGCGACCCAAGTGCCGTGCGCGACACGTGCGCGTCCGACCGACCGGACAATAATTTTTCGTAATCCCTCGGGCACGTTTTACTCGGATCGAGAGCGAGTTTTTTTTTTAAATTTCAATCGTAAGAGACCGACAAATATATACGTACATTGTACTGCAATAAAATACAACACAATACATTAAATAATATGGGCTACGGCCGCGGCGAACCTGATTTGCATAATATCCGAACGCGGACGAACACGCCGCAAACAAACTTACACGGTCCAACACCTATACCGGCGGCGACGGCGGTTCATTTTGCGGATTTGAATTAATTAAGTTCTTACAATTCTGTAGATGAGAAAAAAACCGAACGACGACGACGACGACGATACGGCCACACATATTATGATTGTTGTACGAGATGTGATTGACAGCGACGCCCGCCGCCGGCATCGATTCTATTATAATATTATAATACTTTAGATATTATTATATTTATGAACGTATATATAATATAATATTATAGTTTATTAGCGCGAACAACGCGCACGCGGACGTCCGGATTTTCGGTTTGGTCTGCGGTGACGTTATCAACCCGATACCCGGTATCAATATATTATAGTACGGTACGCGCACATAACGACCCGAGTTCACTATATTATTATTATTATTATTAGTATTATGCAAATCGTAATATTTTACACTTTACGGTACCCTCGCCCGGTCCCACTTCTGCACACTTCGGGTCAGTATAATAATATTGTATCGTAATATTGTATCGACTTATTGTCGATCCATTCAAAATGAACGTCTCCGATAAAGGGTCTCGCAAACGCTGTTATGAATGTAGGAAGTCATTTTATAAAATTATAGTAAATGCATGTTTGCGTAAAACAAACACTCATAGTTTGAGAAAGTACAAAACAATTTTGGACCATTTTTCATATTTGAAACAAGGTGCATTTTACGATACAGGTGTAACAAAATAATAATAAATTATATTTAAACTTTAAACATTATAATTAATGTTAATAAATTGGCATAATAGTCTAATTTCGGTGGAACATAGTCTAGGGGTAATTTCCCAAACTTGTTCCGTGGGACTGTCTCGCGGCTGTGAGGACGTTATACAGGGGACCAGTGGACCAACACTTACCATATACCAGCATTATTTGCATCCACTACGCCATCATTTATCCACCGAGGTACCTTTAACCACAGCGAACTGTTTTGGGCTGCAACTTGTTTGCGCACAATCTATAATTTTTACCTGAAAAATGGGAACTCGTTTGCGCACACGAAAATAATTATATTTTATCTCGGTGACAGATGGGCACTGATAATCATCAACCAAATTAAATAAATACAAATAATAGGAAACTGTTATTACGGAAAATAATAGACATGTATAATATATTACCCTACACGTATATTTACCAATCTTGTCATATTAAGATTAAAATTAACATGCGTTTTTAACTTTAACAAGTAATACAATTAACAATTATTAATGTGCATTTTTAAGTCGAACAAGTGTTAATTATTATTTGTTAACAATTATTAATAAGAAAGTATTAACATGCATAGCTACATATAGACACCTATAGATACATTCATAGACAGTCCCAAGTCTGTTAGGGGGGGAGGAAAATGTATGTAAGTATTTTAATAATTTACTTATTAATATAAGCAAATATTAATATGCAAGGTATTAAACTAAGTTTAAAAGGTAACCGTGGGCAAACCATGTGTATGGTTACTGCTCAACTGTTCCCAAACGAGTGGTACTTTTGTGCCCAAAGAAGTTGTCTTTTTGGTATTTATGCGCAAACCAGTACCGCCCCTGTTTTGGGTGGCTTTTAGGCATCAGTTAGCCTGCATGATTACAAATTACATGCCATACGGCGGAGTACCTATTCTTCACTGTAATTGAACTCGCAGAAATGTGTTTCTAATTTCAAACTTGCCTAAAACCATCAGACATAACAGTGAGCTTTTCAATTATTTTGTAAATATATTTAATCAAGATCACAATAATTAATATAAACAACAATGAACGCTACAGTTATAATAGTAATGAACAATGTTCAGCAGTGATAATGTCTATGATTTAATTTCGTTAATACTAAAATTCGTAGCCTGGAAATGTTTTTCTTAAGAGGTAAATTTTACGAAATTTTCAATAAAAACGAAGCAAACGTGTTAGGTTTTATATGGCCATGTCTTAACATCGCATGGTACTTTTATTTTCTATCGACATTTTTGGCTGAAGGAGTGCTCGCCAAGAACGTTTTAACATTTCAAAGAGGTACCTAAATTCATCTTTTTTCTATAAATAAAAAAGTAGTTAGGTTAGAGACAGTATTCAAGAAGTGAAGAAATTGATTATTCCAGGCTAACCCGTTTGAATGATTCTATCAGTGTGCGCTCAACGTTTAATAATATTTTATGAAAAATAAAAAACACTCTTTCAAATATATTAATAGAATTATCCCCTAGCGTTTTAAAATAAGTTAAATATTATTAACCATTATGTCCGCAACCCTTCTCAAATCATTACGCTTTTTTACACACATTGTTGGATTTATTTTTGAAATAATTTACAAGGGTTGCACGGCTTATTTTTTGCAATTGACATTTTACCAGCACAAATATATATGGCTATATATACAATATGCTTGTGCCCTTTTAAATGTACGCATCATTTAAATGAAATATTTTGTCTGCGCTTACTCAATTAATATCGAAAAATATATTATTTCAGTGATCCATAATTTTAAATATGATAGAGTATTAACGTACCATTGATTTCCTATAATTAATTATAGTAACATTAGTAAAAAATTCAATTTAAATTATTTATTCATTCTTAAAAAATTAAAAACTACGTTGCATAAATATTATAATCAATAATCATTATACTATTTGTTGTTAAACTTAAGTAATGTATAATAAGAGTATAAGAACTTGTAATAAACAAACAATAATTACTAACACGTGTATAATCTTTGTTCTCACAAGTGTAACTTTTCTGCTGATATATCAATAATAATAATCTTTAATAATTATAATAATTAGTAATTACACCACAGCTAAAACTAAAAAGAACGTTTGTTCATAAAAGATGAGTATATAACCTCCCCCCCAGATTAGGTATTTCAGGGGATGCCGCTGGAACTAGTTACTAATAAAAAATAACTTTCGTAAATATATTAATAATATATTAATAATATTAATATATTAATAATATATTAATAATATTAATATATTATATTAATTTACGAGGTTTTTTGAGGATGATAAAATACAACTAAAGAGAATCACGTCTATAGGTATTCGGCATAATCGATTTCAGGGTAATTGTGCTAACTGCAGATGATCATAAAAAAAATGAATAAAATCATTCATAATCGACACGCGTGCAGTTTACTCGTATACGATTACTTAGCAGTCGGACCTGCACACGGAAAATCGGGGCAGCGTAGTATATTTGCAATTACCAGTTTTCGCGTTGCTGCAGGACCGATCGCGGGTTGTCGCCGTCGAAATCAAAAAAAAAAAAAAAAACACCAGCTAATTACGAACGACAACAATAATATAATATTATATCGGCCGCGGGCTCCGTGCGACCGGTAGGAAAAAAAATTATACAAAATAAAAGGGGTGTGCCCGGTCGAAATTCGGTACAACGCCGCCGCACGTGTAAACACAAAATATAATGTATAACCCGCGTTACATAAATAGGGTAGTGGCGGGCACATCGACGTTCCCGCGCCCAATCTTTGTTTACCCTTGAGGGATTTGTTATTATCGTGTTGTAATACGCGTTTTTTTTTTTCCTTTTCACGGTTCTCTCCGCTTTCCGCCGACGCTTCCCTGTTATTATCGCGTCCAAATTGGCCGTGTCCGTCACACGATCAAAATAAAATAATATCATACATTACGTATAGTTATTGCACGGGAGGCAAAGGCGGCGGTCCGCCCGCGCACGCCACCGGTGCAGCCGCCCGATTGTCGTATTGGTGGGAGGGGGGGGGGTGACGCGAACGCCGTCGCCGAAGAGTTGTACCGTTTCGCCGCCCACACACAACCCGTTCTCCTCGGATGCCGGAATGGTTTTTCTCACGGTTTTCCGCATTACAGTCGTGGCACGTAATAAAATAAATAGGTAGGTACTCACGTTAGTATTATGCACAGAAGTTATTACGATTTCCGTTCGGGCGGATTTCGACCACACCGCCGCGGCCGTATCACTCCGAATGTCGCCAATCTGTTCTAATTTAATATGTATAAATCAAATGCGCAGCCGTTTACAGACAATTTGTAGTTCGTACGGGTGTGTCACAACCTGCAATGAGCACGGGTCCTGTTCACGTTACCTCCGCGGCATCCGTGCAGGTTTTCACTGAAAATACTACTGACACAAATTATTTTATACAATATTTCATCAACTTTTTTATCGTAAGAATCATTATTACATTATTACATTGATATTATTTATTTACTGCATTGCAAAACGGGTCGAGCTTAAAGCTGGAGTACAATATAAATTATAAAAACATCAATATGTTGATCAACATTTCATAAACAGGGACTGGTTAAGTCCCCCCCAATGGGATCGATGGGTTATGTTAGCTATGAAGAGAAAAACTTTTATGGATTTCTAGCTGAAAAGTAATTTACAAAATTTAAACATATGAACCTTTACTCATGACTATAAATAGCTCAAAAAGATTTTAACATGTATGAAAAATGATAATGTAAATATTTGGTGAAAATTTTATGTTATTCTTTTTTGAATCACATCAAAATATGTATCAAAAAATAATTAATGGGAATTCGTTGATTTTCCGCTCAATATCAAATATTGTAAATATTTTAAATTTATTCAAACGTTCATAAACATAAACATTATTGTAAAATGTAAATACAAAATACAAAACATTTATTCGCTATGCTCAGAATCTAAGATGTGTATAACATATTTGGTCTACATATTTTACTGTTCACATACCATCCCTACAGTAGATCACATGTAACGGCAGATGGTGTTAAATTTGAATTCAATGATATGAAAGAAGGCTCCTATATTATTGTTACAATGACATTTGAAAAATCCAAAAATCCTTATACAC
>NW_021770240.1:0-266 GCF_005508785.2 Acyrthosiphon pisum | reverse complement strand
TTTTTTTTATACCATAGATATAAATGTATAATATTATGTCTTATATCTAGACTGACAAACCGTCTCCGCTCAGAATCGTTTTTCTTATACAGTGATATTATATCATTGAATTCAAATTTAATACTATCCATTATACAGTGACCCACTTGTAACCTACTGTACAGCAGAGCGACTTACCCACCTTTTTTAACTTCATATTCTGTGTTTTTAATAATTTTTATGTTAGTGAGTTGACCTGAGAATAATGTACCTATGTATCTATTTGG
>NW_021770239.1:6725-8679 GCF_005508785.2 Acyrthosiphon pisum | reverse complement strand
GAGAAAAAAACCATTTAGCATGTACACTGTAAATATTTGGACAAAATTGACTTTGAGTGTGCAAACTCTTCATAATTTTTACACGGTAAAATTATTGTGTCCAAGGGGGACATCCTCGCTTGATCGGTGTGAAATTACCGTGGTGACACAAAAAGTAGACTCTGAACATACAAATGTATACCTACTACTATTTGTGTATACTTAATAATTAATGACACTTTGTATAGAAATTAGCTGACCTTAGAGTTCATATTTTACCTTTATTTTGAGGTTCTACAAAACATTATGTACCTGCTATACACACAACAATAAATAAATAACTCACAGTTAAATTACATCACATCATATAATAATAATAATATATAATATATGTATTTTTTATTTTTTTTATTTCACATAGGTATGATAAGCTGCCAAGTGTTCAATAAATATATATATATTATATACCCGATTAAAAATGTTTCCATGCGTTGGTAGACTTCAATATTTTGATGTGCAAAATCTAAAATTGCCCTAAAACCATCATTTATACAAAAATTTGGGCAACTTTAATTTCCTCTGTTGGCTGGTAAATGAGGCAATGCTAAAACCTAAATTACAAACGTATATTTCATATACAATTTATTTTATTTTTATAGGTACTATAAATAGTTCATTACCATTCGCAATACACGGGCAGCTACAGGATTTGTTTTAATGAGGTCTAATACCAGATTATACTTGCGTCGACAATATCTCACAATTGACTAAAAGAAAAGTAATTATAATTTTTTTGCAAAACATAAATTGTTTTTTTTCTACTGTTGTACAAATTGTCTACAGCTTATGTAGTATAAAATAAATAATATTAAAAAGCTCAAACTATTACCTGGCAGAAATGGAACCAACAACATTGTAGTCGACTCTCTGGAAACACCTCTTGTACAGCATTCATCAGCCCACGCTCATAATCGGTGATTATTGTAAGACCATCATAATCCAATGGTAACATATTTCTAACTACTCGAAAGAAACTGGTATATGTTTGTTCTGTAGCCATTGACAGGAGTGCGTATACAACTGGAAATGACTAGAAAACATCAATGTTATTTACCTAATTATTATATTTATTTTTCAGAAATATACCAAAATAAACTTACAACATTTTTGTATACAATTGGAAAGGT
The DNA here is from genome assembly GCF_005508785.2 of Acyrthosiphon pisum. Lineage (NCBI taxonomy): Eukaryota > Metazoa > Arthropoda > Insecta > Hemiptera > Aphididae > Acyrthosiphon > Acyrthosiphon pisum. The sequence continues at coordinate 7,513 of NW_021770239.1, read as the reverse complement.
CATTAGAGAACCTCTACGGAACGGTTTTGGTGAACTCGGAGTGGTCTTAAAGGTTCCGTCACAACCTGCATACGTTACAGCGCGTAACTCTTCGCGAAACATAGCTATCACATCCAAATTTGCAAATATTACACCTATTGTAATACCGTCAACAGTTAATGCCTGCTGAAAAAACTCGGATGATGGTTCACGTAGTGTTGTTCTATAGGTAATATGTTCTGGCATGTTTAAGAGGTATATTAATTCTGGAATTGTCTCTGGTATTTTTGGTCGTCTACAGTTTTTCATTCTCTTGCATCTATGTTGAGCCTGTTGAAATGTATAGCCAAGACTTCCAGCAGGATGACTGGAATGTTTATTAAATTATTATGATAATCAGTATTTAGCTACTATAAAATGTTCTTTACCTAACAATTTCTTCATTGTATATGTGCCTGATAGGCATAGACATAGCACCTAATGTGGTAGCCCTCCTCCCTATAGCTCTTCTCAAGGGAATACGGACATCCGGCCGAATCCAAACGGCCGACGGCTATATAGGCCGACAGTAAGATAGCCGAAACTATTTTAGCCGACAAGGTCAAAAGGCCGACACTACGAAAATCCGACACTAAAATAAATTAAGGTATAAGCTATACATTTTCAATTCGATAACGTAGTGTTGTCTTTTGTTGTAATAATGTTATCGATAACTTATCGAAATTTAACGATACCTAATACCTATAGCCTGTAATCTACAGTGGGTATTGCTATTGCATGTTCATAAATACTGTTTCAGTTGATTCGTA
>NW_021770239.1:2713-5130 GCF_005508785.2 Acyrthosiphon pisum | reverse complement strand
TCTGGCATGTTTAAGAGGTATATTAATTCTGGAATTGTCTCTGGTATTTTTGGTCGTCTACAGTTTTTCATTCTCTTGCATCTATGTTGAGCCTGTTGAAATGTATAGCCAAGACTTCCAGCAGGATGACTGGAATGTTTATTAAATTATTATGATAATCAGTATTTAGCTACTATAAAATGTTCTTTACCTAACAATTTCTTCATTGTATATGTGCCTGATAGGCATAGACATAGCACCTAATGTGGTAGCCCTCCTCCCTATAGCTCTTCTCAAGTATGGCATATCAAGGTCTCTTTCAACACCACCATGGTTGTGTCCTCCTGAATGAAGCCGCATACGATTTTCTGGATCATGAATATTTTCAATGATGGCTGTAGCTGAACAGTATTCATTTACTTTTTTATTTCTTTGTTTTTCACAAATTAAGTACCTTATTGAAAAATAAAAATAAGTATTATGCATTATATTTCAATATTGTGAGTCAGTTGAATACTAACATTTTATTTCGTACAGCACTTTTTTTGTAATATTTATATTGAAAATTGTCAATATAAATATTGGATTTGTCATGTACACCTGGTATACATGTATAGGTCCGATTAAGTTGCATATTTTCTAAAATTAATTTTTTTTTCCTTGAATAATATTTTTAACATGATTATTTTCTAATAAATATTGATTACCAGCATCATAGTTACTATTTGGCTCTATATTTTCATCTTCGTCATCACCATCTTCAATTATAACTAAAAATAAAATATATATAAAAGCAATAATAATGAGCAATAAAATTAATAAATTATATATAACTTACCATCGGCGTCACTTTCTATATCAGAATTATCCTCAACTAAAGAAATATTAAAGATGACATAATAAGACTTAAAACTTACTTATTACTTACAATAATATTTTGTATACATTATAATTTAATTATTTAAATAATCTAAAATTATATGTTCAATAATTTTTTATTATTCTTAACAAACATGCATAATATCACTTATTGGCTGGGCAATTTAACTTATTTGTTTAACTTGTTAAACTAAGTATAATTATTAGACTAAACTCAGACTAAGATCATTCTACAAAGATTGTAGAATTTTATATTTTATTTGTATTCTGTAAGTTTCCTGTATATTTTGATAATCTCTCAATTCAATGTTTGGCAGATTTTAATCTATGTTCATATTATATAAATTGTTAATAATATTTTAGTTTATTCTATTTTTCTGTTAAATATTACAATTATTATAATAAATAACAGTAATTTAATAGAGCTCTCTAACTTGTATTTTAAATGAATTACTGCAAGTAGGTAATGCCCAGCCTTGAATGTATTGGTAACCATTATGAAACTTCATAATTTTTACTTAAAAAAGTACTTACTTGGAGCATTATAATTATGTTCAATTAAATGTTTCTCTATTGCGATTTGACCTTCCAAATATATATAGTTATGTTCACTCAAGACATCAACTTGTACAATTTGCTCCATAGTTTATTTTGTTAAATTAAAACAATAAAAATGAGGAGTAAAATAATTATTCTATAGGTGTAGGTACAAATTTAATTTAATTAGGGAAAACATGTTTTTTGTTGTTTGGTTTATAAATAACATAAAATATATTATACTGAATCTGGATCATGGTACACACCATAATTGATAAAACAATACTTAACATTAATATAACTTTATAATTTTTTTTCAATAAATTAAATTATTTTTATTTTTCAATAATTTTTATTTTATTAATTCAGGATAGTAGTATATTTTGGGGGGTTCAGACCGCACTCCCACCACTCCCACTCCCTCCACTCCCTCCACTCCCACTTCCTGTCGTTCACGTGTGCGACGTTGTTATCAGTAAGTGTAACCTTATCAGTGATACCGCAACCGTAACATTACCAGTAACCACTCCTCATCAGTGATAACGATTATCCGTAACGTGCGCGGTGTATAAATCTCCTCATCAGTAATTAACTCCTACTATCAGCATCTGCCGTAACCTTATCAGCAACCTTATCAGTAACCACTCCTCATCAGTGATAACGATTATCCGTAACGTGCGCGGTGTAATGTGTAACGTAATTGTTATGATAGTGTAGATTTATTCAAATAGCCGAAAATCACGAAATTCACGAAATAAACGCTTTTTGTTAAATATCAGAAATATCTACAGCATATCATTAATAACAGTACGGTGTAGGTTTTTTTAAAAATGTCAAAAATCATGAAATTCACGAAATAAACGATTTTTGTTAAATATCAGAAATATCTACAGCATAACATTATTGTTAGTATGGTGTAGGTTTTTTCAAATGTAACTACAGTGACGACTGACGACGTCGTCGACTACAGTGTAGATTATTACGATTTTATTGAAATTCACGAAATAAACGATTTTTGTTAA
>NW_021770239.1:0-798 GCF_005508785.2 Acyrthosiphon pisum | reverse complement strand
AATAAACGCTTTTTATTAAATATCAGAAATATCTACTGTGTAGCAACATTTTTACTACGGTGTAGGTTTTTTGAAACGTTCAAATAATCGTATATATCCATTGAATAGATGGCTATTATCCCTTTGTTATCGATACGACCTTTTTCTACCAGCAGCTGCCGTGGTCAAGTGGTCAACCGCGATCAGTGTATCACAGTTAATTGTACACGTACCACGCGTTTGCTCCCTTCGTGTTTTTTTCAGTGTTTATTATTTGTTTGACAGTGTTTAAAATATAAAATATAAAATATAATAACATTTTTAACATTTTTTTTTCTCGTAAATATCTTAAACAAATCAATATGTTTAAATGCGTGCAGTGCCCGTCGGTTTTTGGACGAAAAGACAGTCTTGTTAGACATGAAATAACTCATAACAGTATACGTTTTCCGTGTACCGTATGTACATCGACATTCAGCCAAAAATCGCATCTCAATAGACATCTGAAAAATGTTCATGGTATGTTATAATTTTTTTTTTATTCAATATTAATTTATTGTTATTATTTTTCCCAAGGTATTATCAACATTCCAAACCGTTTGAGACCAATACCCGCTGCACCCATCATCACTCAACCTGCTCCAGCTCAACAGGTCCAGATTGCGCCGCAAATATTTGTCCCCGATGTCCCAGCCGGTGGATCGAATGCGATATCCGACGACGACGATATATTGTGTATGGAAGCAATGGACGACTTTGAGGATAACGATATATTGTGTATGAAAGCAATGGACGCATTTGAGGATACAGGTTAGTTTT
>NW_021770238.1:145283-145435 GCF_005508785.2 Acyrthosiphon pisum | reverse complement strand
TATTTTATAATTATTTAGCGCGGATTAAACGCATGTTTTTAAAGATGTATACATACGTCGTTATGAGCAGTTTCTTTATTTTTTTAAAAATTTATTTTGTTTTTACTTTTATCATATGCACTGGGTGAAAACAGCAAAAAGACATACACAGT
>NW_021770238.1:112864-119484 GCF_005508785.2 Acyrthosiphon pisum | reverse complement strand
GAATAGCCGGTTAAGTTTTTCCAAAATCTTTGGGGGGTCAAAAGTACCTCAACTATGAGGGGACTATTTAGAGGTTGTTATAAAAGAATTTTAGGTGGAAAAACCACCTTTGGTGAATTTTACCTCGATACTGATAAGCTAACAGTTAAAAAATTAAAGCTGAACTACATATATGGTATACCAAACTTAATAAGTATGTAAAATATCTAAAAAATTGTTTAGAAGTGTTGAGACAGTTTGATAAAGAAATATTTCCCAATATACATTTTATATTAAAAATACTATGCATTTTATCAGTTTCAACAGTAAATAATGTATCTAATAAGTTGGAACGTCTATAATAACTTTTGAAATGAATTCCCATGTTAAAAATTAACCGATTTTAACGATTTGATCAAAGGATAAAAATACCAAAAAGATAAAAATAAACAAACTGTACTTTTTTAACGGAAAAATACTATACAATTTATTACATTTTTTACGTTTCACGACACACGCAGTAAAAATGATTTTACGACATATCTTCCGTTTGGTTATCACACTTATCACTGACACGCGTGCGACATCTGCGTCGTTAATAATATTACATCGAAGGTATATTAAACATAAACAATATGTAATTGTAATAACCAATACTATTATCTACATAATATGTTACTAAATTTAGTTCTAATCAATATTATTCTATATTTTGTATTCGATTAAAAAAATTAATGATTATAATAATTTAAGCATGCAAAAAAAAATGTCTTTGAAATAGGTAGTGAAATAATGCGCTGATTTTCAACTTTGAAAAGTGGTTCCTAGTCGCAAATCAAATCTAGTTGGGAGTGGTAAGAAGTCAAAATTGAAAATTCTCAGTAGTTAAAACACCTGGAAAAAAATAAAATTTAAGAAAAAAAGGAATTTTTACTCAAAACAAGTTTTCTACAAAATGTATGTAGTTTTTTTGATGTAACTCAAAAAAAAAAATAGTAGTTACTTTAAATTATGAACAAATATTTATACGACCATTCTCCATACATCATAAAATAAAATGTATACCTACTCTTTTTAATTATTTTTTTAAAATCCATTTAAACTATTATGATATAAATGCCATCTTAAATTGTTATACCTAATGGAAGTTCAACAATATTAATGATATATGGGCTCAATTTTCAAATAAAGTCTAAATTTTGATAAAATTCATGAAAGTCTGAAAAATCATTAATCATTATAATATAGTTAAAAATGTAAAAAATTTCAATTTTTAAGGATTGAAAATTTAAAACAAGGTTTCTCATAAGCATAGTTCATGCTGTAGCCAAAAAATACATGAACACAGTTCTATTTAACTGATATTTTAAGTTCAAATTTAGACTTAATTTGATGTTTAAACAAATAATAACAATTTTAGTTATTTTGTTATAATTTAAAATTATTATTCGTGGGAACTTGAAAGTATATTAATTATATTTTATACACAGTGCATACAAATACATTTTAAAATGCAATGTTTTCGGCCAAAATTAATTTAATCTACTGTATTAGTGTATTACTAATAGTAAAATAAATTTCTTAAATAGCAACAATAATCACTTAATGTAGGATGACACACCGTTTTTACTTTGAATCGTTTTTCATATGACGTACCTAACGATTTATCATTGAATTAAAATTTAACACAACCATCAGTATGACTCAGGTCATACACTTTTGAGTAATGTAGACTATTATTCTATAATCTTAAATACTAGCAGTAGTTACTTTTAGTAATTTACTAAAATATTATTTAAATATATTATGTATTAATTATTGCAATATATTATTATAACCAGAAAAAGTATAAGTCCTGTTTGTAAAAAGAAATGTAAAATTTGTTTATATTATTATTGTATACCTCTATACACATCTCATAAGGGTACACCGGTTAACTATTAATACATTCATGATATCAAATATCTCAATAGGTACATTATTTCATTGAAATTTGATACGTAGGTAATAGAAACATTGTTTTTAACTTTTCATGGGACCTCAGAAGAGTGCGTTCAGTCGGGCCCCTTATTCTGTTGAAATAAATAAAAACAAAAATGTACTATTTATACAAAAAAAAAAAAACAATATTTTAACAACATAATTTTTATTTTTATTGAGCCGATAGAGATTTGACGCCGATGACGATGATAGCAATAATAATATTGTACAATATTAATGAATGCATCGTTTGTCGAGCGCGATCAATATAATTATAAATTATTATAAGTTAGGTAGGTACATGCCACGAGCTAATCAGTATAGAGATAGGATGTTGACGACTTTTGCATTTTTTCCCCCTTTGATCCTATTTAATGCTATATCTTAACTTAAAAATTCGTTTCATGCTCCCTTGATTCAGAATGTAGTAGGTAAAAGTAATTTAATTTTAATTTTTTTCTTTTTTAGCCATTTAATTAGCCATTTATTTTTAGCTATAAATGCATTGTATTGTTTTTAACGTCATTTTATTCATATTACAGGACATTTTTTTTTATAGTTTTTGCACAATGTCAGGTATTTTTCTTAAATTGTAGAGCTGCGGGTTTTTGTGTTTTCATTTCTAATTTCTATATTACTTTTTAATTTATTTTAATAATTTATTTTTTATTTTTACTGCGAATTAAACTTAAAATTTAAATGTCTATTAATTTTACAATTTATATTTTAAATTACTCTGACATCCATTATCTCACTCATATCTCTAATAATAATAACAATTTAAAACCGCACACCGAAAAATTAAACAAAATTACGTCATTTTACAACAACTGTTATAATATATAGCTCCCTCGGAATTTAATAGTATTATAGTAGGTATATTAATTATATAATATTATGACAAGTTGCATAAAAAAAATAATTGATAACTCGCTAAGGGCCAGTATTACAATCATCAGTATGCTTCGATTACGCTTAACCGGCTGATAACAGATTTTATTACCGGCCGAATTCGGTCGGTTAGGAGTCGGTTAAATTTAACGGGAGATGGTAATACTGGCCATAAGATTCAACATACAGATTATATATAAATCATGTATAGGGGACCAGCTACACAGGGGTGGCTCCAGAGGAGGGGCTAGGGCCCACTACCCAAGCTGTATTTCTAAACAATTTTAATCTGTTAAAAACATAATAACAAAAAAGCACCAACGACGTTTTCTGAAAATTATGACTTGCTCTCCCCCCCTCCCCATGTCACTGGAGTCACCACTGTCGCTACAGTATATTCAATAATTGTATTAGTGATTGCGTTTATGCTGCCCACCATATTATGTTGTATTCAAATATATAGGTACAATAACACTAGTTCAATTATAGTCATAATTATTATGTAAAACATTATAATACTATTGTGTAAATAGAGAACGAAAATTCGATTCAAGCCGCAGATATTATGACAGTGCGCGTGGAAAAGAAAAATCAAAGCTTAAAAAAAATCACATCGCTTAACTTATTGTTGATTAAATATATTTTTTTAACATTTGAAAAATATACAACAATCGTTCTATCCTCCGTAACATGTACTTGGGATCATACATATATAACGATATTTGGTGTAGCCTAATTTTTCATTTTCGGTCAAACCGAATACTAACGTGTTTTTTAATAGGAAAACATAATATATACTGAAAAATCTGTGCTGCATTAGTTATTATTACTCATTATCATTGTAAAAGTGAATTGGCATTAATCGTATGAAATAAAATTAAAAAAATATAACCAATGCTTTTTTTTTGTACTTTATGTTCATATTTTATTTATAAATATTGTGTTTGAACTGTTCTAACTGAACATTATTGAGTATGCCGTTCAAAATAGATATATTTTATTAAATTTCTACGTTCAGCGGTCAATTTTTTTTTTGTAAACACATGACTGACTGACTGCCGTTGGAAACGCAAAAAATTATGATCGCAAATCCTTGACCATATATTGTGCGGACAACGACATTATGTCAAATCTGATTGGTACCTAAGTCATAATTCAAATACGTACTAGATTATAAAACCTACTACATTATATTAATATGTATTTATATAATATACAATTAGGAAAATTCACAGACCAAGATATAATGAACCAGTATTATCTTGGAGGTCATGCTACGGGGTGAGGAGGGGGTGGACGAAAATGTGTCCTCTGTTTCCATCATCATTGCAGACCAGCTGATATTAGTGAGTCTATAATAATATATGTGAGAATCGCGAAAATCACAATAATTTAAAGTAAGATATTCTTATCGTATGTACTTTCAGTATTTTTATTATATATAATTATCTCTACCTACATCATTAAATAAACAACCAGTTGTTTGGTAAAAGCTTGAATAAAATTATGATTTTCAGTTTTTATAGACAGTATTATTAATCCTAGCACTGACTAGTAAAACCCAGCGCTTTACCTATAGTGATCGAAAATTTACGACAACACAAAGATTATAATATACTTTGGGACCGTATGGCGTATACAAGTATTATGTATATATATATATATATAAGTACGAAACGAGAGAAATCATTCCGGAGACGTGACGTGTCTACTCCAATCTGTGTATAACTGCACATATTATTATCTTACCCGAATGAAAACGAGAGGGTGAAAATATTATAGGTAATACAATAATATAATATATTTGTTGGGTGAACCGAGGGTGGCGTATATACGATCGAGTTAAAAATAATAATATTACATTTTTTATAAAACGGGAGACATCTGCAGCGCACATGTGCGCATATTATGTATACATAATTATATATGTAAGCATAAGGTACATAATAATGGTTATTTTTTCGTATGCTACCGCGCCGCGACGACGGTATATTATAATAAAGTAGGTATATAAATATTTATTTTATTCAAAATGTTGCCATAAAAATTTTTTTTCTAAATTGTATATATTTTACTATTTTTTCATAGAACTATTATTTTACATACAAATAGTGGTTTTAGGGGAAGAATTGTTTATTTTTATAATTTTGTGGATATACAATATACATAGAGTATTTCGACATCCAATATAAAACGTTTATTTTATTAACTATAATGTATATCAAGTATTATAATATTGAAAGGTAACTTACTCCATACACACAATTCAATAGGAAAGTATTAAGTATACAGTATTATACGTGATGGTTTATCTTATCGGTATTGTTGAAGACAAAATGCAACAACTAAATTCAATAAATATTTATTTTTGCCTTATCTTATCTTGGATAGCTAGATTTGAATAATTTTTCTAACAAAACTGACCCGTACTAGTTATATTGCTTATAGAGGTTTATTAAATACATATTTTTTATTTAATACAGATTTTTTAATGATTTTTTAATTAAATACATATTTTTTAATGATTTATTATTGATTTTTTTATCAACTATAGTATAGATTTTTTTTTAAGATTTTTTTTATTAAATTTAGATATTTTATGGATTTTTTGTCTAATACGAATTTTGTATTGATTTTTTTTTCTTATCTCATTTTGGCGCTTATGTCTTCCGCCGGTAAAAACGTGTCTAGAAATTTTTGGTTTCGTGTAGATGTAGAGTATAATAGTGTATTATAATATAAATGTATTAATGTGTATAAAAAGATAAATAGATAAAATGCCCACAATAATTAAGTCATAAAAATGTATTATAATATAACATTAGGTATACTAAGTATTTCACTCTTATCCGGTATCTCTCATGGGTTTATTTCGTTATATATTAATCCGTGGTTATTATACTTATCATATTATTATCGTATTACTTATCGTTTTATAGCAATATTGTGAATAAAAAAAAACCGGTTTTTTTTGTGAGTACTGGATTAGTGTTGTAATGGCTTACAAATTTTAGGCTATAACCAGTACAAATATAGGTTATCCTCTTACGCTGCCATTTTAATTCCTTAACGTGATAAAATTATATAGTGGAGGTACTATTGCAATAAATAAGCCATAGTAAGAACTGTGTGTATAATGAGATACCTAGCCAGTTGTAACCTACGAACGTTTGTAATTTTGTATAGAGTGTAGAAACTTATCTATTTATAATTCATATTTTAAATTTTATTCTATTTAATACTTACTAACTATACTAGGTAATTATCAAATATTAATATATTATTAACTAGGTATTACTATAGTATTTTTTATACTAATTTAGTATTATTTTCTGGTTTGGTTAGGTTTTCTGACTTTGTTATTTTGGTTGTCTGATATAAGTAAAAAATTAATAACTATTGCTGATCGCTGGGTACAAACTACACAATTAATTGATTTTGTATTTACTGGTTTTAAATTGAAATAGATTTGAATCATCTGGACAAGATGAACGGAAATTCGTCTCAAAATAATGAAAGCTCTGTAAGCACACTATCAAACTATACTCATCCTAGTGAGACTTCCATTGACGTAAGTAATAACTAATAAGTATTACAAAGAATATTTAATAATTTAGTTAATCATGTAGAAAAGATAATAAATAATAATACATAATATTTGTATTAACTTTCAGATAAGGGAACAAAATATGCACTTTATCAACCTCCTCTTGATTTTAATTAATTTTTTTAAACGACTTAATTTTAGATTCTGAGTGGAACGTATGAAT
>NW_021770238.1:109613-112106 GCF_005508785.2 Acyrthosiphon pisum | reverse complement strand
TTACGTAACAATTTTCTTATTTGTGTAATTAAAAACGAGTGACTGTAGAAACTTGAAAATTTCACTGAATGTTAATATTAGCATTTTATATATACGATAAAATTTTTAAAATAATTTGACTCTTTTTGAGCTGTTTACGGACATTGTAAGTTTTCAATTTTTTTAGTTTTTTTTTTCTATAAATATCAATAAAGTTTTATCTGTTGGGCCAAAAAGTGTATAAATTTAATACAAAGCTCCTGATATATTGTTACAATATCAGTTGAAAAATATTAAAAATACATAGGCACAATTTTTTTTTATAAGCATTTAAAGATCAAATTTTAATTTGAAAAATTATTTTGTACTTAAAAATTTATAAAATGTTCAATTTTTGTATCTAAGAATTGAAAATTTAAAACAAGATTCCACGTAAGTAATTAATACTGTTACCAAAAAATCTAAAAAATACATTTACGCAGTTTATTTTTATAGTCATTTTAAGTACAAATTTGGACGAAATTACATATTAAAAACCTAGGATAACTATTTTAGTTATTTTGTTGTGATTGTATAATATTATTCGTGGGTACTTGAAACTTCTAAAGTATACTATTATATATCTATGATAGTACCACGGTTTTTTGTTGATGTATAACGCGTTATAAGTAGGTACCTAATAAATATTATGATATGATTAATTTGGAATTTATTATAGGTACCTAATATAATATTATGTCTTATACCTAGACTAACATACCGTCTCCGCTCAGAATCGTTTTTCTTATACAATGATATTATATCATTGAATTCAAATTTAATACCATCCATTATACAGTGACCCACTTGTAATCTACTGTACAGCAGAGCGAAATCCACTTACCCACCTTTTTAATGATTAAAATGATTATAAAATCGTTTACCAGGAACTATTATTTTATAAGTTCTAGGTGTTTCAAATTTATGGTTTTGTGCATGGCTTAAATATATAAGGTTATTGCAATTTAGTGCCCCCACTATATCATCTTATAACGTTAAGGAATCAAAATGGCAGCGTAAAGAGACGACCTATACTGGCTATACGATGATTTAATTATAATATACTAAGATACGGACTGTACGCTGTCATTTTACTTATGTTGAGAACAATATGGGCTTATGCAATAACCTTGTATATTTAAGCTATGGTTATACTAATACTAATAATATCACAAATATAAATTTAAAAATATTTAGTTATAATATTATCTAAATACAGAGAAATGGGTTGTTCTTTATCACCCGCCGTCGCCGAGCCAATCTATTTGGGACAGACTGTACGTCTGTACCATATTATTATAATACGTGATTCTAAAATAGACCTTAAAATACTTAAATATATATAATTGTAAAATTATAACATATTTGGTTTTCGGGACCACAGGTATAGGCTTATCTGAAACTTGGTTATCTCCTAATGTTAATACTTCTGAATTAGGTTTATCTAACTATAATACTTATCGCTGTGACCGAAACCATAATACTAGCAATCGTTCTAGAGGTGGGGGTGTTCTGCTATCAATTAATAATAAATTTCATTCACGTTTATTACCTTTACCTATCAGCCCTGTTGAACATGTATTTGTCATTATAAAAGTAAACAATAGTTATATTATAATAGGTAATGTTTATTTTCCTCCTCATACTGATATCTCAATTTACAATGCACATTTTGATATTTTTAATAATTTACTTTTAAAATTTCCTAATGTTAATAACGTAATTATGGTTGGTGACTACAATTTTCCTAAACTACAATGGCTTGCTAGTTCCATTGGATTTTTTCCAAATCTATTGAACTTAAGTAATTTTGAATCAGATTTCTTATCGAATTTATCTTTTTTAAATCTTTATCAATTTAATAATGTTTATAACAATACTGGTTCAATGCTTGACTTAGTTCTCTCTGATTTAAGTAATCTATCCGTAATTAAATCTGTAAATCCACTTATTCCGTGTGACATTTATCATCCGGGCTTATTAATTTATTTTCCTATAGTTATAAGTGAACCAATTAAATATAATTTTTGCATGTATAACTTTTTTAATTGTAATTACGCTGATATAACATTTTGCTTAGCATTGATTGATTGGAATACTTTATTTAATGATCTTAGTATTAATGAAGCTGTCGACTTGTTCTATTCTATTATTTATTATAATATATTATATTATATATAATTATATTATAATTGATATTTTTGTTCCTAAAATAATTAAACGTCAGTCATACTACCCTCCGTGGTATAGTAAATATTTAATAGAAACTATTTAAAAAAAAAAAAATTGCTCATAAAGTGTTTAAGAGTTCGGGTTTGGTGAGTGATTACAATAAATTTTCTAATCTTCGTATTAAATGTAAGTTTCTCTCTAAAAAAGATTATCTTAATTATATAAATACATTCAAACTAATTTAAAAATCAATCCTAAAAAAATTTGGGAAGTTCATAAACAGTAAACGTAGAAATAATTTTT
>NW_021770238.1:103901-108181 GCF_005508785.2 Acyrthosiphon pisum | reverse complement strand
CAATACTCCCCATCATAGAATTATGAAAACTATAAATAAATTCAATATCGATCTGTTCATATCAGCAAACTTCAACTCATTCAGAAATTATTGTAATTGCTTACGTGTTAATTCATAGCTATAAGTATGTTAAATAATATGTATGTATAATAATTAATATTGTACCTTTTTTGTTATTCTCTATAATTATTCTTTTTATGTATATTACTTTAACGAACGATTGTTGTTATTATTTATTATGTATGTAATTGGGCCTGGCCCGTTTAAAACTTAAATAAATAAATAAATAAGTATCATATAAAGCGCAAATAAAGGCGTTTCCTTAATTTTACAAAACTATAGTGACCGAGGGCAATTGCCCCCCCCCCTTAACATGGCTCTGATTACCATTTTTCATAAAATATGCTTATGTTGTTCGTAATTTGTTTGTATTGATTGAACATTTTTTTAAAGTTGTTTTCCATATAACCAAAAATTTGAAACGGCTAAACTCCTAAATTAAAAGTTTAATAAATGAGGTAAATGAGTTTTACACCAACATTTTAAATATAAAATACGGTTGTTTCAAAAAAAAAAAAAAAATGAAAATTGTGATGGGTTTGGTTAAGTGCATTTTAGCCCAGAGAAGTAATAAATTTATTAGAGAAAAACTAACTATACATTTTTTGTTTTTCAAAAAAATAAATTTGAATCTTATATCATGATATTTATTTTAAATAGAAAGCAAATACTAATGATCAGGAATCTGGTAAAGACATCTCTGTTGGAAAGTACGGTGTTTTAAAAATGATCCAAAGTTCAAAAAATGTTTTATATAATACAGAATTTGTGCGTGTAAAAAACATTAAGACTAATTTAGCTGATAAAAGTGTTTGGATACGTGGGAGACTTCACACTAGTTATGCCAGAGGCAATTAAACAAAAAAAAGATAACATTCATTTACGCATATTAACATATAGTTCAATTTTAGGAAAACAATGTTTTATGATTGTCAGACAGCAGCAATGGTCTATTCAAGTGTTAGCTGTAGTATCTGATACTATTAGTAAACAATTTGTCAAGTTTTGTTCCAAGTACCTAACAAAGAAAATATATTAACTGTAAAAAGAAAACTAATAAAATAAAATTATTTATTTATTTTTAGTATAACCAAGGAATCTGTAGTAGACATTAAAGGTAAAGTTGCAAGAACACCTTCTAAAATTGGATCGTGCTCACAGAAAGATGTCGAATTATATATTGAAGAATTGTGGGTTGTTAGTCAGTCTGCTGATCAACTTCCTTTACTTCTTGAAGATGCATATAGGCCAGTAAATGGGGATGATAAGGTAAATTATTATAACTACATTGACTTTTCATTAAAAATATAAACAATTTGGACCTCATGATGGTTTTTATAGTACCTATCTAAATAATATGCATCATATCACTGTATTGTATAGATCGTATTCAATTTTTGCCAATTATAGGTATGATCTTATATTCTTATCTATTACAGTTTCTTAAGAAAATATTATATATTTTTTATTATTTACATTAATTTATCTACCATATGTCTATATACCACGGCTTTAGATAGTATATGGTTGCTTTTAACTTTTAACTTTTTATTATTTATGCATATTAACTTGACTTATCTGAGTTAAAAAAATCATTAACTTGCCCAGCCTTGTTATTAAGTATTAAAACTGTAAGGTTTTATAAACAAACTGACAAAATAATTGTATCTGATGCAATCATACTACAAAATCGACAAAATCTATTTTGGTTTTTCGTTTAACCCTAAAACAAATTATTGTAGATACTTGAAATTTTGACTGAATGTTAATATTAGCATTTTCTAACCATAAAATTTTCAAAACATTTTGACTCTTTTTAAGCAATTAACGGACATTTAGGGGTGTCATTTCAACTTTTTTTTTGTTGGTGCCAAAATGATTGAAGGCCATTCAAGTCATTACCAGTCCAAATAGAAAATTTTTTTTGGGGGGGAGGGGGGGTCAAGTTGGGACAAAAACTGTATAATATTTATATAATTTATTTAATATGTCACTTATATAATATATTAGTATGAAAATATCACAATATTGTTACTATTTTTGACGACCTATGTGTAGGTACTTTTAATGTATTTATTTTATATTGTGGATACCGTGTATAGTGGTATTTACACTTGATAAATAAATGCATTGGTTTTTTAAATATTTATTGTTGGCAGGCCAAAGAAGGTGTTTTAAAAAAAAAGTTGGTTTAAATGTACAACCTTTGTTCAATTCGTTTATTTAATATTCGGTGTATGATGTTCAAAACTTAAAAATTTTCATCGATCATCTTGAATATATAATTACACGAGAGACACGCTTGTATGTATTGTATGCGTGAGACACTTAGTACCTATGTTTTCAGGTAATAGGCAATCCATCTGCGGTGGATTGCAGACTCTTCGAAGTGCGTACGTAATTACGAATGTTTTATTAAGACGTTGATATTACGATGAGCATGTGTCGAAAAATTAGTCCTGGAAATACCGTTTTTACTAAACTATCTAGCTACCTGTCTAAAAGTATATTAATTATTCAATCATGACCAATAGAAACCTTACAATCATTGTCGTGCGCAGGAATTTGGTATGGGGGGGATGTCATAAATAAAAATATATTATTTTCAATCTTTATTCTTTATTATTATACAAAAAAAAAAAATTCAATCAAGGTGGAAATTTATCCTTCATGATACAAAAATATTGGTTAATTGATAGCATACCTATTTATTTTGTCACTATAAGTATTAAGCACGGTTATCTACGGTGTAGATAACCCGACCGTGGTGTGGTATTAAGTAAAGAATAATGATAACAACGCGTATAACTAAAAGCGTTATAAATTACTTTTCAATTATTTTATCACAGCAAATATTTTCGATAAGAAATTTTAAAACTTCAAATTAGTTACACATTATTTTGATGAACCAAAATCTAGTTGTTTGGAGATTAAAAAAAAACCCATGGGAGGGGATATATCCCCCATCATCCCCCCCCCTGCGCACGCCACTGCTTACAATAAACAAAAATATATTATTATTTAGTTCCTGTTCTTAATGGACAGATGGCACCTACATCCAAATTTCCTACTTTTTCGGTGGATTTTCTTAAAATGATCTTACATAAGAGTTAAGAACCTTCTCCTGACAATATTACGAACACAATAAAAAAATAATTACCCAAATCAGTGCAGCCGTTCACGTGAGATGGAGCATCCAAGTGAAATTTATATATAAAGATAGATAGATGATAGATTGTTGATAGAATACACACACAAAAAAAGGTAGCTGAAAACTCTCGAGCCGCTATGCCGTACCGTATTTCCCGTTATCGGCCGACTGCTATTGTTATTATTATATAAATATAGGTATACAAATTACACATAATAATTCATTTTTACCGATTTAAAATCAAAGTTTTGAAAATTGGACAACGTGGTGACACTCAGAGAGGTATTTGGAACAACTGTGTAAAAAAAAAATTGCAAAAAAAGTCACAGAATGGGAACATAAAAAAGGCCTGTTATTATATATATATAAGGATTACTGTGTAACAAAAAGACCTGACGGATGAAATAATTTTTGTTCTAATCAATTTTATTGAAATTTTTTTTATACATTATTTAAAAAAAAACTGTTTTAATTTTTAGATTCTGATACCAGGTAGGAGAGAGTGGGTACAATTGTAATGTAGTTTTTTTATTGATATTTATAGAAAAAAAAACTAAAAAAATTGAAAACTGACCATGTCTGTACACAGCTCAAAAAGAATCAAATTATTTTCAAAATTTTATGGTGTATAGGAAATGCTAATATAAACATTCAGTAAAATTTTCATGTATCTGCAGTTATTCGTTTTTGAATTACAACAAAATAAGGAAATCGCTACATGAGAAATCGAGTGAATATCCAATGTTGTAAAAATTTGAATTTCAAACGATCATAAAAATTTAATTTGACTTTCTTATAGATATTTTTTGTTTGATAAAGGTAGATAATCTTATAAGGAATCTTGTATTACATTTTCATATCTTAGATTTAAAAAGAAAAATTTTTATGAATTTATAACTCGAAATAATTTGCAAATTTTCGTGATTTTTCCATATTTTGTCATTTTTTGAACTTTAAATGCTTATAAAAAAAAACTGTGACTAACGATTTTTAATATTTTTCATCTGCCTTTGAAACAATATACTAGGAGCCTTCTATTAAATTTTCAAGCTTTTTTGATCCATCAAAT
>NW_021770238.1:98833-102198 GCF_005508785.2 Acyrthosiphon pisum | reverse complement strand
TAAAATATACATTTAACAATTTATTTTTTATAGTCATTTTAAGTACAAATTTGGACGAAATTACATATTAAAAACCGTAGGATAACTCTTTTAGTTATTTTGTTGTGATTGTATTATATTATTCGTGGGTACTTTAAACTTCTAAAGTATACTATTATATATCTATGATTTTACCACGGTTTTTTGTTGATGTATAACGCGTTATAACTTATAAGTACCTAATAGATATTATGATATGATTAATTTGGAATTTATTATAGGTACCTATTATAGGTCAATTTTTTTTTAATACCATAGATAAGTATATATATGTCTAATACATAGACTGATATACCGTCTCCGCTCAGAATCGTTTTTCTTATACAGTGATATTATATCATTGAATTCAAATTTAATACTGTCCATTATACAGTGACCCACTTCTAACCTACTGTACAGCAGAGCGACATCCACTTACCCACCTTTTTTTTTTTCTATATTTATATCTATTCAAAATTATGTGGAAATAAAGATTCAATACACACATATTTTGAAAGGCAACAACTTACTTTACTAATTTAAAGTATAAACGATTCAAAAAATTTAGAATTTTGGCAGAAATAATTAAATTTATGAAAAATGTTACAATTGTACCCACTCTCCCCTACCTATTGATTTTACAATGATGTGAGTGTTTTTTGTGTGTGTTTGTCACCACCTTTTAGGACAATTAAAGTGCTTAGATTTTCTTCGACAGTATCTTTTCTCATAGCAAAGTGAATCTAGTTGGTACTTTGGGGAGCCAAAAGTAAACATTTCACAGTAGTTTTCAAAAGCGCCTTGATAAAACAAAAGAAAAATTAAGGAAAAATTTGAACTTTTATGCAAATTTGATTTTGGTTTTTGGTGTACAATTTTTTTTGATTTTTATTCTATGAATAATAAATATCAATAGAATTTTATTTGCTGGGTAAAAATGCGTGAAAATTCATTACAATAAGGCTCCTGATATATTGTTACAATAGCAGTTGAAAAATATTAAAAATTCATAGGCACAAATTTTTTTTTATAAGCTTTTAAAGTTCAAATTTTAACAACATATATCAAATTTAAAATTAAATAATATTTTTGTAGTTAAAAAATTATAGTGTTCAACTTTTATATAATATTATCTAGATATGACCGTCATCGCTCAGAATCGTTCTTCGTATACAATTAGGTATAATATTATACCATTGAATTCAAATTTAACACCATCCATTACAGTGACACACTTGTAACCTTCTGAACAGTAGAGTGACACCCACTTGCCCACCTTTTTAATACTGAAAATAAAAAATTTTAAATTTAATTTAAATCTTTTTGGATAAATTTAAAACAGCCAATTTGTGAATCTGATTATAAGAACAATTTTGATGGTAAAAAAGGTGGGTAAGTGGATGTCGCTCTGCTGTACAGTGGGTTAGAAGTGGGTCACTGTATAATGGACAGTATTAAATTTGAATTCAATGATATAATATCACTGTATAAGAAAAACGATTCTGAGCGGAGACGGTATATCAGTCTATGTATTAGACATATATATACTTATCTATGGTATTAAAAAAAAATTCCAAATTAATCATATCATAATATCTATTAGGTACTTATAAGTTATAACGCGTTATACATCAACAAAAAACCGTGGTAAAATCATAGATATATAATAGTATACTTTAGAAGTTTCAAGTACCCACGAATAATATTATACAATCACAACAAAATAACTAAAATAGTTATCCTAGGTTTTTAATATGTAATTTTTAAAAATTGATATTTTTAGAAAAAAAACTAAAAAAAAATGGAAAATGAAAATGTCCGTAAAGAGTTCAAAATAAATCAAAATATTTTGAAAATGTTATGGTGTATAGAAAATGCTAAGATAAACATTCAGTCAAAATTTCATATATCTACGGTTATTTTTTTTAAAGTTACACCAAAAACCAAAATCGATTTTCTCGAAAACAGATTTTGCGTAAAAATTCCCGTTTTTCCTTAATTTTTCTTTTGTTTTTCACGGCGCTTTTGAAATCTATTGGAAAAATTTTACTTTTGACCCCCCAAAGTACCAACTAGATTCACTTTCCGATCAGAAAAGGTACTGTTGAAGAAAATCCAAGCACTTTTACTGTCCTAAAACGTGATGACAGACACAAAAATAAAAAAAAAAAATAAAAAAAAAAACACACATCATTGTAAAATCAATACATTCATCGTTCCACTCAGAATCTAAAATTGTACTGCTATTTAAGGTAATCTGTTTACCAAAGTTATGTTTTATTTAATTTAAATGTAACTGTTATATTTTATATGTTTTACAATAATACAAAAAAGTAAAAATCATGTACCTATGTTACATCTGTCCCTAGTGCTGTTACAATTGTACCCTGTATCGGTTACAATTGTAACATATTTTAGATTCTGAGTGGAACGATGAATGTATTGATTTTACAATGATGTGTGTTTTTTTTTTTATTTTTTTTTTTATTTTTTTTTTTTTATTTTTTTATATTTTTTTGTGTCTGTCATCACCTTTTAGGACAGTAAAACTGCTTCGATTTTCTTCAACAGTAACTTTTATGATTAGGAAGTGAATCTAGTTGGTACTTTGGGGGGTCAAAAGTAAAAATTTCCCAGTAGTTTTCAAAAGCGACGTGAAAAACAAAAGAAAAATTAAGGAAAAACGGGAATTTTTACGCAAAATCGATTTTTAACAAAATCGATTTTGGTTTTTGGTGTAACTCTAAAACAAATGACCGTAGATATATGAAATTTTCACATGTTGTTTATATTTGCATTTTCTATACACGGTAAAATTTTGAAAATATTTTGATTTATTTTGAGCTCTTTACGGACATTTTCATTTTCCATTTTTTTTTAGTTTTTTTTCTAAAAATATCAATAAAATTTTATTTGTTGGATAAAAAAGCTTGAAAATTTAATAGAAGGCTCCTAGTATATTGTTTCAAAGGCAGATGAAAAATATTAAAAATCGTTAGTCACAGTTTTTTTTTATAAGCATTTAAAGTTCAAAAAATGACAAAATATGGAAAAATCACGAAAATTTTCAGATTATTTCGAGTTAGAAATTCATAAAAATTTTTCTTTTTAAATCTAAGATATGAAAATGTAATACAAGATTCCTTATAAGATTATCTACCTTTATCAAACAAAAAATATCTATAAGAAAGTCAAATTAAATTTTTATGATCGTTTGAAATTCTAATTTTTACACATTGGGATATTTACTCGATTTCTCATGTAGCGATTTCCTTATTTTGTTCTACTTCAAAACGAATAACTGCAGATACATGAAATTTTTATTGAATGTTTATATAAGCATTTCC
>NW_021770238.1:94319-98783 GCF_005508785.2 Acyrthosiphon pisum | reverse complement strand
TTATACAATCACAACAAAATACTAAAATAGTTATCCTAGGTTTTTAATATGTAATTTTTAAAAATTGATATTTTTAGAAAAAAAACTAAAAAAAAATGGAAAATGAAAATGTCCGTAAAGAGTTCAAAATAAATCAAAATATTTTGAAAATGTTATGGTGTATAGAAAATGCTAAGATAAACATTCAGTCAAAATTTCATATATCTACGGTTATTTTTTTTAAAGTTACACCAAAAACCAAAATCGATTTTCTCGAAAACAGATTTTGCGTAAAAATTCCCGTTTTTCCTTAATTTTTCTTTTGTTTTTCACGGCGCTTTTGAAATCTATTGGAAAAATTTTACTTTTGACCCCCCAAAGTACCAACTAGATTCACTTTCCGATCAGAAAAGGTACTGTTGAAGAAAATCCAAGCACTTTTACTGTCCTAAAACGTGATGACAGACACAAAAATAAAAAAAAAAATAAAAAAAAAAACACACATCATTGTAAAATCAATACATTCATCGTTCCACTCAGAATCTAAAAAACCATTTATCTAAATCAAGTTATTTATTTTTTATAATTTTTTAAAATATCGGTATTTTTTATCAAATTAATTTAGAACGCGATAACTTTTTTTTAATAATTATTTTTGGGAATTCGCTGACATGAGTTTATTTCTTAAATTATTTACTAATCATAAAACGATTTTTGTCATACATTTAAGTAGCATTATTTTTTTTATTTTTTTATTTTTGTCCGTCTTCCTGTTACACTCTGTATATTATGATAATATTAATAAATGTTGAGGAATCATATACAAATAATTAATAAATAAATTATGTATTTTTTTAGGATGCAGATATTAGAGCCAACCTAGATACTAAGCTTGATAATAGGGCGATAGATTTACGCACACCAGCAAATCAAGCTATTTTCCGCCTTGAAGCTGTTGTTTGTAAATTTTTCAGAGAAATACTCACTGCAAAAGTAAATTACTTTTAAAATATATAATTTTATTTATTTTAGAATGTACTATTTTTATTTATTAAGGCCTGAGATTACTTAGTTTTAAGGTGTTATATTACTGTAATTTTCAAGTTGCTTAAATAATAATTAACTGCTGGTGACTCCAGTCAAATCGAAAGTGTACAGCGTAGGATCTTACGATTTGCCAGTCATTTGTTGAGTGTGCCCTGTTTTTAAAATGTATAGTTATAAGACTATTTAATATGTTATATTGTTTATGTTTTAATTGTATCTATTTATTTATTATTTACATTATTCTGTATTAATTTGTGTTATTATTAAGATAGTCATGTTTGTACAAATTGCATATTTACTCAAAAGGTCTCATGCCCATATATTCAATAAAAATAAAATAAATTATTCATTTATAATAAACCAATTTAATTTACTATACTTTTTAAAATTTCAATTAAGGTTATAGTATTACCTTTTTGATGCAAGATTATTTTTCATATTAAAATCTTATATTATAAACATTTTATTTTTATATGTAATACGTCCATTGGGCGTTTGAATTTATTGTTATTTTCTTTAAAAACATTTTTATAATTTGAATTTGTTTATTTTTATACGGTTTTAAAATATTTAGATTCACACTAACACAATATTTGAGTCATTTCAACTATTATTGTTCTTATGCAGGTTGAACCTGTTAATATGATTTTGTACTGCAATTTATTAGAGTTGAAATATTTTATTTATTTAGGGTTTTGTTGAAATTTTTCCGCCAAGGATTAAAAATGCTGTAACTGGAAATGGAACAAATGTTTTCAAAATATCTTATTTCAAAGGCTCTGCATATCTTGCTCAATGTCCTACGTTCCATAATATTATAGCAATTGCTGGTGACTTTGAAAGGGTATTCACAATTGGCCCAGGTATACTATATTTAATTATCACTAACTTTCACCAATTATTTATGTTTATACCTTTATATTTTAATACCATATACTATCTAATATATTTACATTTTAGTTTTTAGACCGGAAGATAGCAACTCACATAGACATCTGACTGAATTTACTAACTTAAATTTAGAAATGACTTTTAAACATCACTACCATGAAGTGGTTGATGTTATTGCTTCACTTTTTACTAGCATATTTAAAGGATTACGTGAAAAGTAAACACATTTGTACATTTAACCTTATTAGTTTTAAATAAGTAATTAATACTCATTATTTTTTTTATTTTTTTATACGTATTATTTTCTACATTATTTATTAATGTTATCAACATAAAATTAATTGATTTAAAAATATTTTTGTTAAAAGAAAATATTCATTGTGTTTTTAGTTAGAATCATATATAAGAGGAAAAAAGGTGATTTAATTGTTTCATATTTTTTTATTCTTCAAAAATTCAAAAAGCACTTTTGTAGAAAGAAATTAATTGATATTGTACTTAATAGTTTTAGCTTTAAATCATGTCTGTAATTTATGGAACTTTTAGGTTATTGCGACTACCAACCATAGTATGTATATTTTGTTGTATAGACCCACCGCGGGGACACTCACTTGGACAATTCAAATCGAAAACATCCATCAACTTGATAGGTATGTTAAACCACCTATGACGTATCCAAGGTAGTTTTACATCATAACAAATTGAGGGATGTTTTCGATTTAAATTTTCAGAGCGAGAGCAGTGACTTCAAATCTGGTAGTCACAATAACCAAAAAATACCCAATTTTCTATAAAATAAAAATAACAATCAATACTTTTTGATATTATTTTAAATTTGCATATAAATGTATTTTAACTTTATAGTTATCAATCTGAAATTAAAACAATTTGCGAACAATATTCAGTTGAACCATTTAAATTCTTGGACCCACCTTTAAAACTTGAATTTCCAATGGCTGTTAATATGCTTCGCGAGAATGGTGTTGAAATGGGTGATGAAGACGATTTATCAATACCAAATGAAAAATTACTTGGACGTTTGGTCAAAGCAAAAGTTAATCATAATTTTCTTAGTAAATTTTTTTTTTTACTCATAAATAAATTTTATCACATAGTATGATACAGATTTCTACATTTTGGATAAGTTTCCTCTTGCCATACGATCTTTTGAAACCATGCCAGATCCTGACTCAAAAGTAATTATTTGCATTATGTTCTAGTAGTTTGAATTTCTGTGATTTATCTAATGTTTATATTCTTAATAGGTTGGTTCTAATTCTTATGATATGTTTATGAGAGGTGAAGAAGTTCTAACCGGTGGTCAGAGGATACATGATTATCATTACTTAATGAAAAGAGCTAAACATTGTCAAGTTGGTATGTTTACTCTAGAATTATTGTGACCCACGAATAAATAATAATAGTTTTATTTAGCTTATTATTCATATTTTTGTTTAGATATTGAGAAGTTTGCATATTATTTAGACGCTTTCCGGTATGGGTGTCCACCTCTCGCTGGTGGTGGAATAGGATTGGAGAGAGTTGTTATGTTGTACTTGGGCTTAGACAACATAAGAATTGCATCAATGTTTCCTCGTGATTCTAAGAGACTTACTCCGTGATTAAATTATACTTTATACATTTTTTTATTTTATTATTACTTTTTTTTTTTTTTAATAAAGTATGTTAACAATTATAGGGATTCGATACCGTGTTTTTCTGTTTTTGTCTAACACACACGCGACATAGGACTTTATACTGGTTCTTTGCCAAACATACCAATTGATCTAATAAAGCGATAAGAATTCTAAAAACAGATTTAAATTTTTCGTCAAGTCTACTTGAAATTGACTTTCCTTTATTTTTTATTTTTTTTTATTTTAATTTCCCCAAAAATTAAAATACGACAATTTTTAAATACTCTTTTTTAATATGACATTTTTAGGAATTTGAGGGGATAATATCAAACATGTGGGAAAGTCGATTTCAAGTAGACTTGACGAAAAATTCAAATCTGTTTTCAGAATTCTTATCACTTTAATAGATCAATTGGAATGTTTGGCAAAAATCAAGTCTAAAATAACTCTGTCTAAAATCAATTTTTTGTAATCCGGTAAGAAGACGGAGGTCATATCCACGTTCCCGCGACCGAGAAACGAGCATGAAGTACGACGCTTCCTCGGATTCACCGGGTACTTCAGGCGTTTTATTGTAAACTACGCAAAGCTAGCGACACGGTTTACGATATTTACCGGTAAGGATACGGCGTTCGCCTGGGAAAATGAACAACAACAGCCGTTTGACGAGCTTGAGCGAATACTGTGTAGTGAACCAGTGGTCGCTATGTACAACCCGACGGCACTGGTTACCCACGTACACACCGATGCCAGCAGTGTGGCGCTGTCCGGAGTCCTATTGTAAGTATCAACGCTGAATGAGCTGTATATGGTTTACGCAGTGAGTAAAAGAACAACCGACGATGAATCGCGATACCATTCCAGCTGCCTCAAACTGTACGCTGTCATATGGATGCTCGACCGGTTGAGA
>NW_021770238.1:89390-94219 GCF_005508785.2 Acyrthosiphon pisum | reverse complement strand
CAATTTTTGCTTGGTATACGATTTACTGTTCTTAAAGATTGTCAATCACTTAACGTTCACAAAACCACAGGTAGCACGATGGTTCGAAGTGCTACAGGAGTTAGGGATGGGGGCTCGTATGGCGCACGTGGACACGTTGAGCAGAGTCCACGAGGGCCAAAAAGACGACATCAGCTCAGTTGAGGCCGATCTGTCAAAAGGGTTGGACTGTTAGATACTAAAATAATTTAATTTAACATAAATAAGCTAGAACTCATCAGAAGCAAGATGTTTTGTATATATGTATATGTTACGGGGAAAGTACGAAAATCGGGTAATGTGAATACTACATATGCCTATTGGAAAAGTAAAAATATTATTTGTAAAACGTTTATTTTGTACATTATCTGGCTAATTTATACACTATTTACCTAAAATAATACAATACGATAAAATATCAATAAATTGTACTATAATATAATATTTAAGTACATCATGACAAAACGTGTAAACGATTGTGTTTTTGTACCTATACCTAATTTTAAACTCCAGTACCTACGGTGCTATCGGTTTTCGTGTTCACATGTTCCTTCAGCTCGTCAAAGTTATCACTCTGTTTAATAAAATGTAATCTCAAAAAGAGATATTTTATGAGAGTTTCACGAAGTTAATTAATGAAAACAATAAGAATTCGGTGTATGTAACGGAATCAAAATATTATTACATTTTATCAGAAATTAAAAACGTGAAATTAACATGGAAAAAATATGAAATACTGAAATTTCTAATCATAATTTGCCACCCGAATTTGAAGTGTTCCAATAAATAACTATACCTATTTAATTTTTCAATTTTTTTATATATACAGGGTGATTCTTTTATCGTTGAACACTCATTATCTCGAAAAGTATTAACTTTTTTAGATTTTTTTTTTTTTTTTAATTTTAGTTTTATGTATTTCTACATTTGTATAAATGTTTTATATTTTTCACCCTTATATTAATTAGGTAAACTACTATCAACTTTTGATTTTCAAATGGTAACCTATACTTAAAATTTCATAAATTAATAATGCTATTTTTTTTATGAATTATCACGTTTAAATTTTCATTTTTCGTTAATCCGTTGATGAGATATCGTTCTTCAAAGTTGAGTTGTTCTGGGAGGTATTGTGTGTAAAGTAAATATTGTGTGTATCTCGTCAGTAGATACCGCAGTTATTACGATTTTTATGCCCCAGGGCAAAAGGTATTACATTTTAAAATCAATTCAAGTAGGCGCAGTAAGGATGAATTGTGCCCCTAAATGTATTGTATAATATCCATTTGCTTGGGTGTCCGCCGTTCGCCCCACGGAAGGTGATTTCGCCCCACGGAAGGTGATTTCGCCACTGGTCATAATAATACTTATCGTTTATAAAGACCAGAAGTTAAAAGTAATAAATTCCTTATCGTTTGAACCCAAGGTATAATAGTGATAATCATTGTACCTACTCGCTTCCGCTACAATAACTTATTGTCATAATGTCATATTTTAAGTAATTGGACCATTAGTGTCACATGCGCAATACTCGCGTGTAATCCCCTCGACCCCATTAAATACCTATTAAGTATGGAGTACGGACAATTTGTGACAAGTGACAACGGACACACAACAATCATAGATAATATAAGAATGGATAGGACATAAGAACTTATCACATGAAAATTTAGTGATACTATTTTAAGGTTATATGGGGCGAATATTGATGTGATAATTGATAAATAATAATGAATATTAAATAACATAATTTTATTTTGTTAAAATATTATTTTCCAATTTCCATTTTCCAGGTACAGGTGGCAAAACAATCAAAATACAAACTGACAAATATCTAAATATAACTGACTATCATATTTATTCATTATTATTTAATAAAACAGTTTTGCACATAACCTCAAAAAGCCTCATATTGTCTTTCTCTCTTTACTTTCTCTCTTCCCCAAAAAAGCACACGGCCTCATATGGAACTGGTATAGGCATGTCCTATCCATTCTTATATTATCTATGACAACAATACGATGATGTCTGATTAGACTGGTTTGCGATTAGGTATTAACAGATACGAGCGTCTAGAGAGTAGAGACCATACTATTATCTATGTTATAACCTCAAATATTTTTCCAATTATTTCCCGTGTGATAAGTTTGCATGGCATATCTATTATCTATGCTAGAGACTGATAGTGCCTACTATCTTATATTGTGCTCTCTGCAATAATTGCAGCTGACATCGTGGTTCCGTGGTTATATGATATGGAAGTATACCTTATACTGGGTTAACGTTAATCACATAAAAATACGTTAGTTATTAAATAAACGGTTAAGGTTATAAGATAACTCATAATTCATAACAAACAGAATCCGTGAGTCCGTGACTCATGGTCGTAGGTATTTTATTTTTTAATATATCTAATACCCTATTGGTTCTTCTATAAAGTATAATTATTGTCTTTATTATTATTTACCACATATTGTATTTTACGTATTTTATTTAATAATTTAATACTTTAATCAAACATATATGTACCTGAATTGATTTATGACACGTGGATTGGATGCTTGGCGATTACATTTGTACAATTTATGGGTAAGTACTAAGTTTCACTAGTTGGTAGTTGCAAAAATTAAAATAAATAATACAATATGTTATTAACTTAAGACATTTTGATTTCAGTTTAATCATTTATACATAATATACTATTTTTGTTCAAATGTATACCTAACCAAGGAACACTGGTACTTACTGGATAATACATGACTTGTTATGCAATCAAATGGCATATGACAACACAGAAATATTGCAACCAACTATGATGTTCCTGCGACCTGCCAGTTATTGTAGAGTTTGTTTTGATGACGGATGATTTGAAGGATATAGGTACAGGGTGTTTTAAGTGTTTTGTCATAGACCGAGACAAGACTGGTATACAATAATTACACTTCTTGCGTTAATTTAAACTTTTATTTAGTGTGTACTTATTGTATGTGTGTACTTATACGTATCGTTCGTCCATAAACTCATCGATTCAATGATGAGTGCAGGCGATCGTAATTTTCGTTTTATTAACACTTATTATTGCATGACGTGAAATTTTAAGTTTTAAATTTGTTTATGGGTACATATTTATACATCTGGTACCTACTCATTGCATTATACAATACTGTGACAAGGTGTTGATTACTCAAAACTTCACACAATTATTTTATTTAGAACTTTTCCTACTTATATATAAAACTACTGAGAGTATCTTAAACATTTTAAAGTGTGCTACTGTAGCAATGTTATGTTAAATTACATTTTTTATCTGAGTAATCACAGAAGTTTTGGGATAAATATTGGCCCAAATATAACAAAAATTATCTGCTCCTTCCAGCACCCCAGGAAATAAATTACTAGCTCCGTGACTGGATGTCTGGGTCTACCTCGTCTCTATTAGGTACTCTGTTAAATGTAAGCTACACAGATTTGTAACTCGATAATTTTGGCTGTATGCGTTGCGATTATGCGAATCAGTCAGTCAGGACTTGTTCCCTTATATACATAATATGCAGAAGATATACCCGAGTATATAATGTAAATGTATTACCATATCGATTAAATATACTAGTAGTATATTTAATCAATAGTATTATACAGGGTGTAACAATAAGAAGACCAGAAAAAAAATTATGCTATGTTCACGTTTGACAAAATTTGCTAACATTATATGATTAGTAAACAATTTAAGATATATACTCATGTGAGCAAATTCCCTAAAATAATATTTTGAAAAACAGGGGTCTACATCATTTAATTACAAAATGTTTAAAGTACTACCAGTTAGGGATCTGTATAAGTTATATAGTATTTTATTGGTCTCCAATGCATGTAATTTAACTAAGCAAGTAAATAAAAGAGATTTTTTAGCATATGACACTACTATACTTTACACAAATAAAGAATTTGGTAAGAAATTTGTAGCTTACTTACGTCCAATTTTTTACAATTCCTCGCCTTTGGAATTAAAAAAAAAATATTGTTAACTGTAAAGAGTTGAAAAATAATAGTATGTACGTAAAGAGAATTATTAAAAATTGGTTATTAAATAAATGTGATTTTAAATCAATGTAATATTTTTGTATTAGTGATAATGTTAAAATTATGTTTTTAATGTTTTGTACTTTTTATATTCAGTTCCTTTTTTTTTGATATTTGTATTTATTTTTTAAGATTAAAATGTGTCTGTTTTTTCTTCAGATAATTTCCTTTATATAAGTTGTTAACTCTTTTGCCCCACCACAAGCATTTGCTTACTGGGGTCAAAATAATCAAATATTTTTTTCTGTGATAAATAAAAAAAAAAAACAAATAGCTCTTATAATCAGATTCACAAATTGGCTATTTTGAATTAAATCAAAAAAATTTAAATAAAATTTCGAATTTTTCATTTTTGGTATTAAAAAATAAAAATATATTTTTTTTTTTATTTCACGTGTAGCGCAAGTGTCTATAAATATTTTTTTATTTTTAGTGATTAATTCTAATTTAATTTAATTTTTTATTCTATTTCTAATTTAATTTTAATTTATGTTCTTAGCATAACTCAAATTTACTATCTGGATCTGATTCATCTGACGCCTGATTATCTAAAATATATTCAAACTCAATTGCGCCTAACGGATTATACAACTTTCCTGTATAAGTAAAAAATTCTTTCAACGGATCTAATTTTAGAATTTTGCAACGTTTCAAAAACATGAATTTAGATAAATATCCTCCGTATAGAGTATATTTTACATAGACTCGTTGCAACGAAAATGCATTTTTTT
>NW_021770238.1:85795-87198 GCF_005508785.2 Acyrthosiphon pisum | reverse complement strand
TCATAAAAAAGCAACTTTATGTTTGCAATTATATAATTTTTTTCTGGTATAGTGTCTCCAAATGGAAAGGTAATATTGAATTATTTGGTTTAGTTTTTTATGTTTAGAAGCTTAAAGAATAAACACTATTAATATTTGAAATTAGAACGACATACAACACGGGGGTGCATAAGCACCCCCGTAGGTACGCCACTGTACCTACTTTTAAATTATATATTTATACAATCATATTGTCATATTTTACGTTTATTTGTTTTGCAGTTATATAACGAATATACGTTAACTGTTTAACACACTTATAATTATGGATTATTTACATAGAATAACATCGTTGATATTTGCATGATTTCAGCTAACGGTATGCACTATTATAATATACCTAGTAATATGTAATATATCTAGTCAAGTAGTTTATTTTTTAGAATTTTTTAAAATATCAATATTTTTTTTATTAAATTAATTTGGAACGTAATAACTTTTTTAAACATTATTTTTTTGAGAATTTGCTTACATGAGTATATTTCTTAAATTATTTACTAATCATATAATTTTAACAATTTTTGACATACATTCAAGTAGCATAGTTTTTTTTCGTCAAGTCTTTCTGTTACACCTTATATACTTATCTACTAAGTACCAATTTTCTCTAATCGATTTTAACTATATTTATGTTATCATTTTCAGTTTGTAAAAGTATTACACACCTACTAAATTGTGTTGAGACGAGTCAACGTCTAAGAGAAAAATGCATGGGGTCGGATTTAAATTTAAAAAAAATAGTCGTTAAATCTGTATTTAAACAACTAACATTTTGTAACAACTTATTAGGCATATAATCATAATATGATAATATTTTAGTTACATATTGTTATATAAATATTGTGTACTTTTTATATTCATATTATTAGTTTATTGATTGAGGCATTAAAAGTTTAGATTTAACTTTAATCATTATTTTTACTACATCGCATTTATTATTATTATTAAGCCTAGTAAAAAATTATGATAAAAGATCAAGTTTCCTTCCTTTGGGTGGCCAGTTCATCAATAACTTTCATCTATCAGTAATGACTTGTTGCGACACTGCTCCATCACAGCAAGTTCTAGAATAGAAAAATCCATTTTGCTAATAATTAAATTAAAATTATTAAAATTAATTTATCAATTATTACCGGGTAATTTATTAAGTAATTAAATTATTTATACTTACTTAAAATGTAAGTATACTTTATATTATACTTAACTCCTTTTTAGTTTTTTAGTTTTTTTTTTTTTTTTTTTTTTTTTTTTTCCGTAATAACCGCTACATGGGGAGCCGGACTGTTTTCACATTGCTTAACTCCCATGCAGCATCGTTTATTTAATAAATGTACATAACTTAGATTGGGCTCGCATAGGTCGGG